>NC_041396.2:144717162-144999662 GCF_900747795.2 Erpetoichthys calabaricus
ATTCATTTTGGAACAAAGTGCTTGAGTTATTTTGTCATAGCAAAAAGCGTTTTGCATGGCGGAAGAAGAACACCACACTCCAAGAAAAACACCTGCTACCTACTGTCAAATTTGGTGAAGGTTCCATCATGCTGTGGGGCTGTGTGGCTAGTTCAGGGGCTGGGCCCCTTGTTAAAGTCAAGGGTCAGATTAATTCAACCCAATATCAATAAATTCTTCAGGTTAATGTTCAAGCATCAGTCACAAAGTTGAAGTTACGCAGAGGTTGGATATTCCAACAAGACAATGACCCAAAACACAGTTTGAAATCTACAAAGGCATCCATGCAGAGGGAGAAGTACAATGTTCTGGAATGGCCGCCACAGTCCCCTGACTTGAATATCATCGAAAATCTATGGGATGATTTGAAGCAGGCTGCCCATGCTTGGCTCCCATCAAATTTAACTGAACTGGAGAGATTTTGTATGGAAGAATGGTCAAAAATACCTCCATCCAGAATCTAGACACTCATCAAAGGCTATAGGAGGTGTCTAGAGGCTGTTATATTTGCAAAAGGATGCTCAACTAAGTATTGATGTAATATCTCTGTTGGGGTGCCCGAATTTATGCACCTGTCTAATTTTGTTATGAGGCATATTGCATATTTTCTGTTAATCCAATAAACTTAATGTCACTGCTGAAATACTACTGTTTCCATAAGGCATGTGTGACAGATAGGGGCCTCCGTGACCCCTTGAACCCTCAGACTAGACGTCAGACACCAGGTAAAAGTCCAAATAATGATTTATTAATAATAATAATTGTGCACAAAGCACCCTCCTCTCCACAATACTCAATAATCAACAATACACAATAATCAATCCTCTACACTCCCAGACGCGTTGCCACCCTTCCACCCAGCTCAGCTCAACATCTGAGATTTCCCATAGTCCTTTTATAGTCCTGATCCGGAAGTGTTTTGTCCTCTCTGTCCACGTGACTAGGAACACTTCCGGGTCATATAAAAAACTCTTCTTCACCCCGGAGGCACGTCGTTTCTTCCTGTCATGTGTTCTTGATGCACCTCCGGGATATAGGGCACATAAGAGTCCGACAACCTCCCTACAGCGACTCCTGGAGGCCCCCATGGTATTCAGCAGGGCTGTGCATATAAACTACAGAGTCCATGATGCCCTGCTGGAATTCGGGGCACGTTCATGCTGTCGGGAGAGCTCCTCCTGGCGGCCTGGGGGTGAGGGCCGGAGTAGAAAGCCGGCAATCCTTCACAGCATGTCATATATTAAAAGGAAGTTACTACTTTGAAATCTCAGCCAATGATAAACAAAAATACAAAGAATTAAGAGGGGTTCCCAAACTTTTTCATATGATTCTATATATATATATATATATATATATATATATATATATATATATATATATATATATATATATATATATGATTAAAGTAAAATGCATAACTATGCAACATATGACATCAAGGTAAATACAGTTAGCAGATGAGGAAAATTCAAGTTTTGAATAGACGATAATATGAGTGCTAAAGAGTCAACAGTTACAAATAAATTGTGCAACAGTAATAAGCAAAATTTATATTCAGGTCATATGAGTTACAGAATCATAGAATATTGTCTGCAACATTCCCACAGAATAAAATAATTTTTGCAGTTTTCTATATTTAAATGCAAGTTATCACTCAACCAGTGATGCAATTAATTAAAAACTCAATGGGAGAAATGTCATTAGGCTGATAGATACAACAGAGTTTCCCCAGAAAATAATGAAATAATATTTTGTTGATGAACTATAGCAGAATGTCCTTTGTCTGTACCTGAGAGGGACATGTTTCTCAGATGGCTAAGGACTGCCCGAAGAGAAAGGGCTACCTAGAGAAGCCATCTATAAAAGCAAGTCCTCGATATATGAAAGTGAGAGGTACAGAGGGAGCACATAAGACTAGCAGTAGAGTGTCGCTAAAAAGTATTCACCCCCTTTTATATTTTTTCACATTATATTATTATACTACCGGCCGAAGCAGTGATGATTTAGTTGTGATACATTACAAGGGGTGAAAACTTAATGTGATCAACTATTTTGTGTTTTATATTTGAAATTAATTATGCTTAATTTGCAGTAACCTGTTTTCACTGTTGACATTAAAGAGTATTTTTCTTTGGATTCATGTCAAAAATCCAAATTAAATCCTGTGATTCAATGTTGTATAATAATAAAATGTGAAAACATCTGAAGGGGTGAAAAATTTATATAGGCAATGTATCAAAGATCATGCTTTGACTGTTTATGTCCATTGGCCTGGGTATGTCATTGTCATCAAGCCTCGAGAAGGATTCTGGCTTTGGACTGATTGATGAGGCTGGGGAAAGTGTGACTGATGATTTTGTCACTGAGTGAGGCATGTTAGGCAGAGCTGGTGGGAAGGCAGCTTAGTGCCTGTGGTGCTCCAGGTCATCAGCACAAGACATCAGAGGTGAACCATGAAAGCACTAACAGCCCTTTTAAGGGCCACATACCTACAATGTTGTCATGGTTTTAAGAACACTTCTGAGTCCTTACTATATCTTTTAGAAGTAACATTTAAAGTGAAAACAGTAACAATTTTAGTACTAATGCATAGAAATGAATAACAAAAAAGATATCTCCTTAATATCTTTTTCTTTTCTCTTAGACATCAATGACATCAGAATGAAAAAAATTGAGATATTTTCTTTTGTCTAGTGCTTCTCAGATTTTTCTCTTGAGAATAAATACCCTGGTGTTCTCACAAGTGTCTCCTCTTGAGTTTCAGCAGATATCTCAGCAAAGTCACACAATAGGCTAAGATTTCCAAAGTAGTGCCTTTACTTTTTTGCAATTTGAAAGTATTTGCATTGTGTGCTCAGTAATATATCATGAAATGTGTGCAGTTATTTGTGGTAATGAAACACATTACTATGACTATAAAACTGCAGTCCTTGCATCTGAATAATAGTATTAGTTGTTCTAATTTACATCTCTGTGCTCCAATTTGATCATATTTTTCCTAGAAGCAAAAGCAGTGTAGTGGTTAAGACTTTGGACTTCAACCCTGAGGTTGTAGGTTCAAATCCCATTGATGACCTTGTGTAACCACAAGCAAGTTACCTTGTCATGTCATCTGCTTGTCCTCCAACTAGAAAAACAAAAGAAATGTAACCAATCATATCTCAAATGTTGTTAAGTCTCCTTGGGGGGGAAAAGCCTCAGTCCAATATGTAAAGAATATGAAATCTTGAAAGATATTAAAAAAGTAATATAAAGAAATTTTGCAAAATATATCATTTTTCTTCTTTTGGCTGCTCCCATTAGGGGTCGCCACAGCGAATTATCTTTTTCCATATGTTCCTGTCCTCTGCATCTTGCTCTGTCACACTAACCACCTGCTTGACCTCTTTCACCAGATCCATAAACCTCCTCTTAGCCTTCCTCTTTTCCTCTTGCCTGGCAGCTCTATCTTTAACATCCTTCTCCCAATATATCCAGCATCTCTGCTATGCATATTTCAAAACCAACATAATCTCGTCTCTCTGGCATTTTTTCCAAACCATTCAACCTGAGCTAACCCTCTAATGTACTCTTTCATAATCCTGTCCATTCTCATCATATCCAATGCAAATCTTAACATCTTTAACTCTGCCTCCTCCAGCTCTGTTTCCTGTCTTTTTGCCGGTGATACCGTCTCCAACCCATATAACATAGTTAGTCTCACTACCGTCTTGTAGACCTTCCCTTTCACTCTTGCTGGTACAGGTCTGTCACAAATCACTCCTGACACAATTTTCCATCCACTCCACCCTGCCTGCACTGTCTTCTTTACCGCTCTTCCACACTCCCCGTTACTCTGTACTGTTGATCCCAAGTATTTACACTCATCCACCTTCACCAACTCTACTTCTTGCATCCTCACTATTCATCTGACTTCCTTCTCATTCACACACATGTATTCTGTTTTGGTCCTACTGACCTTCATTTTTTTCCTTTCCAGAGCATATCTCCATTTCTCCAAGGTCTCCTCAACCTGCTCCCTGCCCTTGTTACAGAATGTCAGACATCATAGTCCGCAGGGGTGGGGGGATCCTGTCTAATCTCCTCTGTCAACCTGTCCATCACCATTGCAAATAAGAAAGGGCTCAAGGTTGATCCCTGGTGTAATCCTAACTGAACCTTAAAAGTATCCATAACTCCTACTTCACAACTGTCATACTTCCGTGTACATATCCTGTACCACTCTTACATATTTCTCTGCCACTTCCAATTTCCTCATTCAATACCACAACTCCTCTCTAGACATCCTGTCATATACTTTCTCTAGGTCCACAAAGACACAATGCAGCTTCTACTGGCCTTTTCTATACTTCTCCATCAACATCCTCAGAGCAAACATCTGTGGTGCACTTTCCCAGCATGAAACCATACTGCTGTTCACTAATCAACATCTTACTTCTTAACCTAGCTTCCACTACTCTTTCCCATAACTTCATTCTGTGGCTGATCAATTATATCCTTCTGTAGTTTTTACAGTTCTGCATATCACCCTTACACTTAAAAATCAGTACCAGTACACTTCTTCTCCAATCCTCAGGAAACCTCTCACTTTCCAAGATTGCATTAAACAATCTGGTTAAAACTCCACTGCCATCTCTCCTAAACACCTCAATGCTTCCACAGGTATGTCATCAGGACGAACAGCCTTCCCATTCTTCATCCTCTTCATAGCTGTCCTTACTTCCTCCTTGCTAATCCATTGCACTTCCTGATTCACTGTCTCCAAATAATCCAACCCTCTCTCTCTCATTCTCTTCATTCATCAGCCTCTCAAAGTACTGTACTCTTTCCATCTGCTCAACACACTCTCCTCACTTGTGAGTACGTTTTCAATATTATCCTTTATCTGCCTAACCTGCTGTTCATTTTTCCCTGCTCAGTCCCTCTGTCTAACCATTCGGTACATGTCCTTTTCTACCTCCTTATTGTCCAACCTCTCATACAACTCATCATACACCTTATCTTTAGCCTTTGCCACCTCTCTCTTCAACTTACATCTTATCTCCTTGTACTCCTGTCTACTTTTTTCATCTCTCTGACTATCCAACTTCTTCTTTGCCAACCCCTTCCTCTGTATACTGTCCTGTACATGCCCTTTCCACCACCAGGTTTCTTTGTCCCCTTCCTCTGTCCAGATATCACACCAAGCACCATTCTAGCAGTCTCCTTTATTATGTCTGCTGTAGTTGGCCAGCTACTGTATCTGGTAACTCTTCACTGTCACCTAGTGCCTGTCTTACTTTCTCCCTGAACTCCACCTTATAGTCTTCCTTTCTCAACTTCCACCATTTCATCCTTGGCTCTGCCCTCATTCTCTTCCTCTTCTTGATTTCCAGTGTCATCCTACAGACCACCATCCTATGCTGCCTAACTACACTTTCCCCTGCCACCACTTTGCAGTTCTCCTTCAGTACTGACCCTCCTGCATAGCATTTAATCTACCTGTGTGTATGTTTCTGCACTCTTGTACATCACCCTGTGTTCCTCCCTCTTCTTAAAATATGTATTCACCACAGCCATGTCCATCCAATCCAGTATCATCTGATCTTCTTCATTCCTCGAACAATCTGATATGGAAATCTGTATTGCTGTCCACATATTGATCTGGCAAAATTTTTCACCGGATGCCCTTCATGGCATAATCCGCCTCATTTACCCACGAAGAAACACACTGGTGTGTGCATCCCCCATGACTGGGTTACAAAATATAGCAAATATAGCAAGCATCTTAAACCAAAATCTCAATTTTGACTCCTTTTACCTCAGCATTAGACAAAAGTAGACATGAGATACAACTATTTCTTATAAAGGAATTTTAGGAGAAACATCTGTGACAAAGTTGATTAGTAAATGAAAAATAAATGAGAATATCTTTTAAGTCTCGTAAGCTATCAAAGATCAGCCTTTGAAGCTGTAACTATGGGAAGACCTGAGTGACACCATATATAACTTACAAATAAAAGAATGGAGGAAATGGAACATTTATGACCTTCTCTGACAATAATTTCTATTTTGCAGATTTCTGATTCTAAGATCAATTGCTTCTCAATAAAACTTTAAATGTTTAAGTTTTGTCTAGTGTGCTGCATTTGAACTCATATACAGTATATAGAACATTTCAATGGACTCCAACAATATGAACAAAGATATATATTATACATAGATTACAAAAACTAGGGCTTTTCAAATTCAATATAAACAAGATTAAAATTGGTAGAGGTTAGTATATGAGAAAATGCAGATCTTTTGTTGGTTTTCATTTATTATAATAATGGAACATTTGTTCCAGATATTTTGTGTACAGCCTGTATTTAAAATGTTCTCAAAAATTTCATTTGCATATGTCATTCTTGATAGAATATCTAATAAACATAATCAGACATTGAGAGCAGTGTGTTGTTTTTACACAGAGGTAAGCTATTACTTTCTGTTTGCATTATAGTAAAAATTAGCAAATTCTACGACATTATTTTTTACATTCTTTTGTTCTTAATGCTGTAGATTAAGAAAATATGTAACATGTGGCCAGTTGTTAACAGACTTTGCTAACCATCATGAAATACTAGCTGTACACCAATTTGGCTAAATGCAAATCTAAAGTTGGACAGAGGCCAAGAATGTTTATTTTGATCCACACATTTTTGCATCTCTGCAAACTGATGCAGATGGTCATCCCCGCAGGATTTTTGGCACTAGACTGTTCTTTCTAATAGCAATAGCACAGAAACACTTACACACATACTTTCCTTAGTCATGTGTTTGTATATGCATAAATTAAAAGTAGACAAATTGTTAAGTAGAGGCTATGCTAACAGGCAGGAAATTATATTTAATACATTTTTCTTTTTGTGGTAGTTCATATTAGGAATTCCACTGTTTAAAGTAAATGCTAGGAAAAATATTAACTAACTTAATTCTAAGACAACATACTGCTGAAACTGTCTGGAGGTGAAAGTGCAGATGGTGTCTTCTGTGTGGGGCTCATATGTTCCCCTCAATTTAATTTCTCCCTTAATTCTTCACTTTTCTTAGACACTACAAAGACATGCTGTCAGTGCAATTGATCTGTTTAAACTTGGATGGGTAATGTTTTCTGTGCTCTTCACAGCATGGCCTGCCTTCAGCTTTCTCTTGTCTAGAAAGAGTCTAATTACTCCTGACCTTGATTCTTATAATTAGGCAAAGAAAATGGATGGATGGATGGAAATGTACTGTACTTGAAATTACTATTTAATCTGCATTGTATTATTCATTTACAAACCAACAGAGTGCTGCTCTCCACAATTATTTGAAGGAAAAAAAATTAAATCTTATTTTTCACTTCTGAGTTTAATATAAAAATTCTTCAACACAGTTTATACAGATGTGGCCTGGCCAAAGTGATTAGTCACTTTATGAGGTACAACTTTCCTTCCCATTTGAGTCGAGAACCAAAAGTTAAAAAAATTCTGGGGCCAATATGTTTGTATTCCATTGTATTTATTTTTCCTTGCAAGTTCTATCCTGTGAAATAATTTTCCTCAATTTTCATTTTTTGAGAGGTTAGATTACATGAAGAAATCGGTCAAATAGATGCTTTGCCTTCTCAGTGCATATGAAGAGGGACAACAAGTTGAATTCTGCCAGTAGTTTCTCAGGATTTTCATGATGGAAAAGTTCAAGAAACTGGCGACTGGAAGTAAGGCTTGGTTCTACAAAATGGACCCTGAGACCAATCAACAATCCATGGTGTGGACCACAAAAGGCCAAATGCCTCAGGCCAAAGCTCAACAGGTGAAGTCAATGGTGCTGGTCATGTTTGCTGTCTTCTTCCATCATAATGATCCCATTTGAAGAATTACAGGCATAGACATCAGTAACGTCAGATGCCTACATGGAAGCTTGCCTAACCCCCTCTTCAAGCAGCTACAGAGAGTTTGCCCCAAACCACCTCTTTCCAACTTCTTCTTTCATCTTCTTTCATGATGGCCACAAGCAGGCCTGACATTTGAACCTCACCAAGATAAAAAGAACTAAAGGGACTAAAACAAAGTCTGATTTTAATCAGACTATTTTAATTATCATCCTGACCCCAAACATTCAAGCATTAAGCCTCTCAACAAAGCAGGAATAAGTGTATACAACACCATACAATGCATTTCTGTATAGCACTCTTACCTGAGTGCAGTACAGATCACTGTGAACATAATATTCAGTATCAATTGTCACACATGTGCACTTGGAAGACAACATCAAGGCTTGTCTAATGTTAATTTCACCCTGAATCATAAACTGCCACTGTTGCCTAATGCCTGTCCTCTCATTTCTTCTGCAGATCTGACAACAGGCAATTGGAAGATGAGTGACATCACTTCTGAGTTCTGGTCCACTGAGCCCACCTCTTCTGCCTCATTTGCCTTTTAACCTGCTATACCACCATCTTGCCTTAGTCTGTTTTTTGACTGCATCTAGAAAGATGTTATCGATTTTTGAGTACCTTCGTTTTTGTTATATGGGTCTCAGCAGCTAGTGCCCTAACTCTTTTTCATCACTTTGTTTATTACACAATGCTCACACATGCAAAAAGCACTTGCCTTCACTTTTAATATAAATTAAAAGTAATGTAAGGCAGCAATAAAACTTGCTGTTTGCAGCTAGTAGCAGAAAAAAAAATAATTTTTGTCTTTGGACTATTTAGAACATTAATCAGATAAGAAAAATGTCATAAGCAAAAAAACTCATATTCTTGTAACTAAAAAGTCTTATATTGCTGTCCATTAGGAATACGGATATGTGTTCCTACCGGTAATAATGACAGTACATACAAGACCAATACTATAAAGCAATGCTGGTTTAGAAGCCTAAATTTGAAAACAATAACTTATAAATGAGTTCTCTGTGCTTAATGCAGCAAAACAATAACTTAAATTCTCAGATAGAAATCTCTTCTGCCTAATAAATTCATTAGCTATCCAGCTAGGGCAAAAAATATTTGATATGGTTGACATACAATACTACTGTGGTCCAATTATTGAGAATACACTTCTTGTTTTGGGTGAAGTTAGTCCCTTATGGGTTTTGGTTTCTACAAAAAATAATTGTACATTGAGAGTCTATGCATATAACACAATGTTCTTTTAGTTTTGACAATTTATATACATGGTAATTTATGTTCTAAGCCTCCAAACTAAAAATGAAATCATTAAGCAGACATTATATTTTAACTGAGTATTACAAAGTTTGCAAAGTTAGAAATAGTCATACATACTTAACAGTTTAAGGTCCAATTATCCACAAATACATTTGATTCGTTCACTTAACTGCATGGGTAACACTGTGATGCAGTGCTTAGCATATCTACCATACAGATTCAGAATAATGGTAGTCACTTTGGATAAAAGCATCTTCTAAGCAAATAAATGTGAATCTAATGGGTTCAAACATCATGCCTGGTTATTGTCATTGTGGAGTCTGCACATTATTCTCATGTTTGCATGTGTGTTTTCCTTCCAGATCCTCTAAGAGGTTCTCAGTTGCTTAATATGTGATTGCATATTAGACCCTGTGTACAGATTGTGGGAATGAAGGATCCTTCCATTCAGGGTTGTTTCCTTTTCTAAGCCCATTACTGGTGGGCTAGACTTTGGTACCTTCTGATTCTTTACTGGAATAAACATGTTCTAAAAAGTAATGAATGAATGAAAAACAAATTTGTAATACTAGGTCACACATGTTTCCAGAATATTTATCATGGAGATGATAACTGTAGTATTATATATAAAAAGTTCCTATTTAATGATAAGGTGTTTGCCAATGTCTTTTAATCTAACTATTTTGGAACCTCTGAATCTACCAAGATATAGGGTGTGTTATGGATTATACTATTTATCTGTATGTTGATTGGTGTAATCTTATGTTTTTAAAATAATGCAAGATACCTTTATTGTCACTGTACAATACAATTAAATATCATTTGGAGAAAGCCTATAGATGTCTAAGATAAAAGTATATAAGAGCAGACAATAAACTAAGTAAACAAACTATGAGAAGCACAGTTACTAGTAATAGTTCCAAATATACACAGATTAAAGGTAAACATGTAAGCATAGATAGATAAATAATAAATGAAGTCACAGTGAAGATTACAGTCAGTATATTGGTCATGAGTTCCTCATGGGTCATGTATAAGTGTGTGACTATGTGTGGTTGATGCAGATGCAGTAGTGGTTTCTGTTCTAGGAAGGGGCAGTGATTGCTGTGCATTTAATAGTCTGATTGTTTAGGGGTAAAAGCTGTTTTTCAGCCTGGTAATGCGGGCATGCAGGGTTCTGAAGCACCTTCCAGAAGGCAGAGGAGTAAAAATGCTATGGCCGGAATGGGTTGGATCTTTACAGCTGTTCTGTGCTTTTTTGCTGTAGCGGGAAGTGAATTTATCTTCGAGTGATGGTAGCTGCGTGCCAGTAATTACTGAGCCGTTTTGATGACACACTGCAGTGTCTTCCTGTTCTCAAAGGTGCAGCCAGGTTAACCAGCAGCTGTTGTGGGAGTTGTGGTTTCTTCAGGTTCTTCAGAAAGTGAAGCCTCTTAAGAACCTCTTTGGCCATTACTGCCATGTATGTTGTCCATGACATGTCCTGGCTGATGTGGACTCCCAAGAATCTGAAACTCTGGACTGTCTCCACCCTCTTGCCTTAAACGCTGAAGTCCAGAATCAGTTCCTTTGTTTTCTTGGAGTTGAGCACAAGGTTTTTGTTCTGGTTAAAATGGTCAAGATTTTCAACCTCTTCTCTATAGGCTGCTTTGTCATTATTGGAGATAAGGTCTATCTCTATTTTGTCATCTGCAAACTTTTCTATGATGTTAGTGTCATGGGTAGGTTTGCAGTCATTTGCGAAGAGGGAGTAAAGGAGAAGGCTCAGTACAAAGCCCTGCGATACCCCAGTTTTCTGTGTTACGCATAAAGAGAAGTGCTTACCCATGCGCACAGTTTGTGGTCCGTTTGTAAGAAAATCTAAAATGCAGTTACACAGGTGTGAGCTGAGACCCAAGTTGTTTAGTTTGATAGCCAATTTGTTGGTGGGATGGTGTTGAAGGCAGAGATCAAGGACCTCACCGCTGCCTGTCTTGGAATAGGGACGATTGTAGCGGAGTCGAGGCAAGTGGGAACAGTGGCCTGTTCTATATAGGTATTAAACAGGCTGGTAAACACTGTTGTCAGCTGTTCTGCACAATGCTTCTGGACCCATCCAAGAACCCCATCAGGGCCAGCTGCCTTATTAGGGTTAATGTGGCTAAGAGTCCATCTCTCCTCATGTGCATTCAGCGCTAGACTGCAAAATGAGGCCTCTTTCTGGTTTAGTTTGGTGATAGGTTGGTTGTTGTCCTTGTCAAACTGTGTGAAGAAGTGATTGAGGTCATCAGGAAGAAATTAGTTTCTAATGTTGGTTTGAGCAGGTGTTACCCTTGTAGTCTGTGATGGACCTAATGCCCTCCCACATGCGTAGGGAGTCGGAACAGTTAAAAATCCCTTCTATTTTTGCTTTGTAGCAGCGCTATGCCTCCTTAATGCCTTACCTCAGATTGGATCTAGCCATTTTGTAGGCCTCTGGAAAGCAATGTCACGTGCCTTCAATAGGTCTTGGACCTCCATGTTCATCCAGAGTTTCCTATTAGGGAAACACTTAGTAATAATGACATTGTCTATACAAAAGTTAATGTAGGATAAGACAGAGGAAGAATAAGCATTTAAGTCTGTTTGATTGTCCTTTATAGCTGCCTGTTTGAACAGTTCCCAATCGGGATCATCATAGCAGACGTGTAATTCAGTTATGGCTCCTTCAGGCCAGACTCTGACTAATTGCACATTAGGCTTTTTCCTGGTAATAAGTGAGTCAAAAACAAAGAAATGTGATCAGGTTGACAGAGGTGGGAGGAGGGTGACACTGAATAAGCATTCGCTTTGTTGCAGTATATGTGATTCAGCGTATTATTCCCTCTTGTTGGGAAATCAACAAACTGATAAAATTTGGGAAGCACAGTTTTAAGGCTGGCGTGATTAAAATCACCCGCTAAGATAAACACACCGTCTGGATGATTATTTTGCAGAGGTATCCTTCAATAAGGGCGCGTAAATAACGGCGAGCTTCAAAAGGGCGACCTCAATTGGGCGCAGCGAATAAAGGCACGTGTAAATAAAGGCGAAAATTTATTAGATAAAGGCAATGATTAAACGTATAAAAAGGCGAAAGCAAGAATATTAAAACATCCAATTAATTAATGCATGAACTTCTAACGAACTATTTCTGGAACAAATTTGTGAAAAAATTTATTACATAAAAGCAATGATTGAACGTATAAAAAAACGATAGCAAGAATATTAAAACATCCAATTAATTGATGCATGAACTTCTAACGAACTATTTCTAAAGCTCTCTATATTTTGTTGTTTTCTGCTCTTACTCATTGTTGTGTTACACTTGAAGTTGTAGATTATGTGCAATGCCACGTAGATATTCGAGATGAGGTCTATTAGCATAATCAAGGACAATTGATTTAATTTGCTCCAAAGTGTCTCTGTAGGTCTTCCTTGGCCTTGGAATAGGCCGACCTGCAACGAGCTGTTCAAGACACAGCTCAGTAAGGCTCTGCTCTTTCTTAAGGCCTTCGATAAATCTCCAGATAGTTGGATGACACGCTCCCAGCAAGGTTGAAAATGCCCGGTGCCATCCTTCAATGGAATTGTTGGTCTTTGGGAGATTGTTGATCGCTCGGTCATAGACATTCCAAAGGCTGATGGGGAAGATCAGTTCGTGACGTAGATTGTGTCGTGATGGGCGTCCAATCCATGTGTCTTCGAAGTATCCGACGCCACAGACACTGACTGAAGTGGAAGAAGCATCCTTGATGAGTTGCATGTGGGAACATCGTGTTGAACGCTCGAATACTGGCCTGCTCGAAATCTGTAACAATTGTCTTAGGATCCAACCGTTGACAGATGTTTTTCAGTTCAGTAAGTACTCGAATGTAACTACTTGAACTCTTGTCACTCATGAGCACGTAAACAAGAGGAAACATTGTTTCGTACTTTATCCCATGAATCGTGTAGATTTGCTGGAACAAATGAGGTGCAGATTTAAAAGTTCTGTCGCATAACCAGGCTTCACATTCGTCAAGGACCTACAGATTCCCCTGCGTTGAAAAGACTAGGAATCACTGGTTTCCTGGTCCACTGTCATATCGAAGAAATTGCTCACCTCCAGTAGTCGTAGAATATTCAACAGGTATAGTCAAGTCGTCCAGACTAGTTGGGTTTGACATTGGTGCCTTGTTGACACGGCGAACGCGACGGAAAGTTTGTTTAAGGTGACGAAAAACAGGAAGTTGTCCAACGACTGCTGATGACAGACCTTGGGTTGCTGTAGCCACGAGTTCCTGCGGTCCGTCAGTAGAAGAAGTTGCTCGTTGTTTGATGTCCACTATTGCTTTCCTTGTTTCGATCTTCGCCACATCTGGAACATGGTTGTGCGTAGATGGTCTCTTGACGAATAATCCATTTTTGGTATGACAGCGAGACGAACATTTTCCAATCCTATATTCAGTGCATTTCCAGATGTGTTTCCCGTTGATAGTATTCTCCTTTATGAATGTATAGCCTTCGACTACGAGTAGATCTGCACCTTTGTTGCTCTTCACATATTCCAGAGCCATTTGAACTAAATTATCTACAAACGCCTTTATTCACCGTGCTCAATTGAGGTCGCCCTTTTGAAGCTCGCCTTTATTTACGTGGGCCTTTATTCGCCGCACCCAATTGAGGTCGCCCTTTTGAAGCTCGCCTTTTTGTGCGCACCCTTATTGAATAAAGCCTTTTGCAGGTCGTTTGGAGCATTGTGCAGTTTAATCAACGCCACCTTGACATCAGATTGTGAAGGGATGTAAACTGTGGTGAGGAACACAAATGTAAATTCTCTTGGCAGATAAAAATGTCTGCACTTCAGCATTATGAATTCTACGTCCAGAGAACAATATTGTTCAGCATTGACCGTGGAATTACACCAAGCTTTATTTACATATACACGGGGTCCTCAGGTTACAACGTCTTGACATACGATGTTTCAAGTTTACAACACTCACTGCCATAAAAACTTAAAACAAATTGAGACGTGAGAAGGAATAAAGGTAAGGATTTTTTTAAACACTCTTTTTTTCTGTTACTACTGTAGCTGCGTTTTCCCAAAGTTTCCAAAATTCTGCAGCTCTAAGTCAAAAAATGGGATTCAACAAAGGCCTGATGCGCAGAAATGATTCCACAGACAAAATATCTTCATTTTTTGAAAGTTTAGTTAAATTTTAAAGTAAAACAGTTCACACAAAAAGAAAATTAAAATAGCAAAAAAAAAGGAAAAAATTTATAATAAGAAAAAATTCAGTTCAAAGCTTAATCTTGTTACATCTTAAATCATTACTAATCACTTATAATTTCTGAGCCATTTCAAAACTAATTTCTAACTTAAAAATGGATCTTTCAAGTCCCTGTTTACTGGGACCTACTCTAAACACAACTAAAGCTTATTAGCACACTGTTTCTCAGTTATAGCAAGAAGATTCTATCTCTTACAAACTTATAGGGGGAAAAGACTATACCATTGTCTATGACTATGGAAGAAATTCTATTCTATTCAAATAAAGCAAACATTAATATGAGTTTAACTTAAAACTTTAACTTTCTATGATTGGCTCTTACAACTACAGTACAGTGTACAGTACAGTATATTTATGTCCTTTTGCTTTTTCTGTGGCTAAGTTGTGTTTTTATGTTCTAGATTATGATTTTGCAAATGTGTTAAGATAGGTAAGTAACTTAGGCTAGGGTGTGTTTCGACTTACACCAAAATTCGGGTTACATCACTGTTGTAGGAAGGGAACTGCGTCATAACCCGAGGACCCCCTGTATGCATACCCTGCCACCTCTGTCCTTACCAGATTTAGCTGTCCGATCCGAGTGGTAAACAGTCCAGTCTGCAAGGTCAATAGCCACATCGGGGATATCAGCGTCCAGCCAGGTTTTGATGAAAAAATGTTAATTATGCTACTTTTTATAAGTGAAAGGTCTACCTTACATTACTCAGTCTGCTTAGAGAACAGAGGTGTTAATATATGCACATTGGGTCCAATACTATAATAAAGGATGTCCATAACATTACAATGGCTGTTATTTAGGGGTATTTAAAGAGAACTTCCACAGCAGCTTATATTGTTGCCATTTACACCGATAATAAATCTTTTGCAAAAATTCTTTGTGTAAAATGAAAGGATACCCATCTTACATTTGGTAAAATGTAATATGATCTGCTATGTGTGATTCTTTTCTTTTCTAATATAATCTGACAGAGATGGGAGTAGATTCATACCTAGTGGCATGGATCGTGAACTATCTTAAAGACAGACCTCAGTATGTGCATCTTGGGAACTGCACGTCTGACATTGTGGTCAGCAACACAGGAGCACCACAAGGGACTGTACTTTCTCCGGTCCTGTTCAGCCTACATACATCGGACTTCCAATACAACTCGGAGTCCTGCCACGTGCAAAAGTTCGCTGACGACACTGCTATCGTGGGCTGCATCAGGAGTGGGCAGGAGGAGGAGTATAGGGACCTAATCAATGAGTTTGTTAAATGGTGTGACTCAAACCACCTACACCTGAACACCAGCAAAACCAAGGAGCTGGTGGTGGATTTTAGGAGGCCCAGACCCCTCATGGACCCCGTGATTATCAGAGGTGACTGTGTGCAGATGGTGCAGACCTATAAATACCTGGGAGTGCAGCTGGATGATAAATTAGACTGGACTGCCAATACTGATGCTCTGTATAAGAAAGGACAGAGCTGGTTATACTTCCTTAGAAGGCTGGCGTCCTTCAACATCTGCAATAAGATGCTGCAGATGTTCTATCAGACGGTTGTGGCAAGCGCCCTCTTCTACGCGGTGGTGTGCTGGGGAGGCAGCATTAAGAAGAAAGACGCCTCACGCCTGGACAAACTGGTGAGGAAGGCAGGCTCTATTGTTGGCATGGAGCTGGACAGTTTGACATCTGTGGCAGAGCAACGAGCGCTCAGCAGGCTCCTATCAATTATGGAAAATCCACTGCATCCACTAAACAGTGTCATCTCCAGACAGAAGAGCAGCTTCAGCGAAAGACTGATGTCACTGTCCTGCTCCACTGATAGACTGAGAAGATCGTTCCTCCCCCAAACTATGTGACTCTTCAATTCCACCCGGGGGGTAAACATTAACATTATACAAAGATATTGTCTGTTTTTTACCTGCATTATTATCAATCTTTAATTTAATATTGTCTTTTGTATCAGTAAGGTGCTGCTGGAGTGTGTGAATTTCCCCTTGGGATTAATAAAGTATCTATCTATCTATCTATCTATCTATCTATCTATCTATCTATCTATCTATCTATCTATCTATCTATCTATCTATCTATCTAAACAGAATTGGCACAATAAATGATTTTAGTATTTTACATGAGGAATGCTTAAAAAGAAAAAATACAATGTGCAACAAAAGATTGTTAAACGTGTTATAAACAGTGTCAAAAGTCAACATGGATATTGCATCTAGGTTTATCAGTAAGCTACAAAACCTGCAACATGCAATGAAAACATCTAAATGGCACATTTCACAAACCTTAACTTGATTCCATAATTTATTCAAATAAATTAGCTTTTACAGTGTGAGTTAGTTCTGATTAGACAACACTCTTTTAGCAACAGAGAAATGGTGCAGTTTTTTTTTAGAGTGTTCTTAAAATGAAGACAATTCTAATAATATTATCAGTATATGAAGCATGATATCTCAGAATAATTGAAAATCACATAATCAAACAGAAACAAAACCTATTTCTATTAATGTTTTGTATTTATTTAGACTAATTTCCTTTGTTTAATGTTTAGAATTTAGTTTTCTCAAGAGTTTAGCATTTCAATTACTACTAACACTTTTGTGTCCATTTAAAACTGCTTCTTGCATAAAAAATTATTCTGGCTAATCTGACATTATATAATTAAGATTTTATTTTCAAGATATTTGGTTAGCTAATTATCCTAGCTGCTTAGATAAAATTGAACACCATACTATTTCCAACACTGTCATAAGATCCATCAGTTTCTCACAAGAGCCTCTACTCAGTTTGTGGATGTGGGTATGTTGAATGCCTATAATAATGTGGATTCCTATATTAATGCAAGAAGGCATGTGGGATTGCTTTGCTCAAAATTTAATTTAAAAGATATTTCAGGTCCTAAGAAATGATTGTCAAGGAAGCTATCTTAATGTTTCAATTGTCTGGCAATGAAAAGGAAGTCTTCCATGTAGCATATTCATCATCTCAGAATACCCATACATTTTACAAGCGCACTCTAGATAGCGATAAAGGGATTTATAGTTTTTTTTGCCGAATGTTTCTCTGGAAATCATTGTTTTTCATATCATCTGCAAGAGTTTATACCACTGGGGTAAATATATCACCAGATACTGAAATAAATGTATTATACAGGAACATAAATTTTATGACATCAAAAAGAGTATGTACAAAAATATGTGCAATTTCTAGATATACTATTGGGGCCTACCATATCCAAAGCCATGTACAGTATGCATGCAACTCTGAAAATGTAATCATGACATACTATATATATATATATATATATATATATATATAAAATGCAAAGGTAACTGACTCATCCATCAGCAAAAATATCATGTCCCATTTAGGTAAAACCTGAAATTTGGCAGAATGGTACATCTAGGGCAGTAGGTATCCACTAAGAAAGAACATTTTGGTATATCAATATTTAGGGGTTAAAAAAAAAGCCCACAACAGAAAAACTAAATATCCCAAAAATCTCTAAATGCCTTGATAGATTTGGTCAAAATTTGGTGACGTAGTAGCAAAAAGAATATTACCCAACATTTGTTGATATTTGTTGTTAATAATACTCCTGTGGGTGGAATGTTGTAATGCACTGCATCCCCATGTCATCACAGCAGTAACAACAATTGCATGGAAAAGTGGGAGTGCCAATTAATGCAAATGAAGGCCATCTGCAGAAGCAAAGTGAAATGAGCAAAGATCGGAGAAAACACATTTAGCAAGTGCTTGCCAGGCGCTGTTGCTGTGAATGTAGTCAATTTTGCACAACTGATCCTGTAAGAAAGGTGCTTAATATATTTTAACCCCGCCTCCCCCATCTTATCTGCAATCTTGTGCAAATGCCAAAATGGGGACTATAATTCCCATCAGCCACTGTGCTGCTCCAAATAATTTAACCAGTGCTCACAAACTTTAAAGAAGATAATCCATAAAAGCAACATGTCACCAAAGGTAGCAACTGCTGCATTTATTTTTCCTCAGCCACTTTGGGGTAACAATTTCTTTCTTATAGCATTTATCTTAGAGCAGAGTTTCTCAGCCTTTATGGCCTTGGGACCCACATAGAGCACAATCCACATAGAGCATTTGAAGAGCAAGGAAGTTTCCCCCATTATTAATACGAGGGTCATTTCATAAATATGGTGAAAAAGCAAGTTAAATAAACGTCTATAAAACGTTAAAAACACGTCACTTCTGGTTGATATTTGGCATGACCTAGTTTGAAGAGTATCACTTGCTAACCGTGACATAACCAAATGAATTGTGGTGCCATCTCATAGAAATATACCAAACTTATGAAATAATCCTCATAGATCGCAATTAGAAGAGTGCGAGCAAGGGAGTCTCCTTGATGAAACAGGCACAGCTAAAAATAGTCACTTTGCCGGATTGTCATACGTGACAATACATTTTTTTTTTTATCAGTGCATAGCCTTGGATTTTTTTCAAAAGGCTAACAGTGTTGTCTACCCACATATCATCATTAAGTCTGCAATACCAAACAACAATTTATGCACTTTTTGAATTAAAAAAAAATTCAAAGTGGAAATAAAAGAGAACATTTTCTTGGTCAAGGCACCACAGCTATTACATGTATAAAAACATAGATTAGATTAGATTCTGGAAACTTTATTAACACTAGAATTGCCAAAGCTTACGAAAAAAACTTGTAAATATGGCCCACCTTAAATCCGCTCGCACCTATCCGTCAGCGTCTTTTGTGTTGTAAATATGTCGATAAGCCCAAGCAGCAAGCAGCCCACTATCCCATCCTCCCACCCCTACAGAAATGGCAAAAATCACACTCCCAGCTCAAGCCTTGTTTATCAGGAAGTGAAGTAGTACCTAGAGCAGTATAGGCTATAAAAATATGTTGTTATTTGGAACACTTGCATTTCACGTGTGTTCCGTGTCTACAAAGATCTATGTAAGTGTAGGATGACAGGAAATGCAAGAAATGTTGAAAACATACCTAAAATACAAATTTTTTCCATGTTTTAGTACTAACGACAAAATGTAGACATGAAGTGTATAATGTGTGAAGACTGAAGTCCAAATATCAAATAAGCACTTTCACAAAAGGTATAAATATAACAGAATAAATGTGCTTTTATTCAAGACTATAACTGAAGAAAAAGAAATGGTTAGTGTGGATCATTGTAGCGACTTCTTTGGTACAACAGTGGTAAGAGCTGCTGACTCCTATTCAAAGGGTCACCGGTTTGAGCATAGAGGGCTGCTCTTATTGTTGTTATTATACAATAAAAACATACATTTGATTTGTGTCTGTAATAGCTGGTGTAAATGTATGGTGCTTGTAAAGGTTAGCGTTTTTTTTTTATTCAGTCTTATTCTCTCAGTCGCGTTCACGTTTCAAATAAAAATATCCTATAACAAAGGTGAACTCGGATGAGGGTTCTACATCAGAGAAGGAGAACTAAAGCACCCCCCACAAGAAACATCCACTCACATATAAGAACAACACAGCTGCACCAGGCGTAAAGGCAAAAGATGGGACTGTTTGGATGCACCCAGAGGTCGGGCATCATCCTGCCTGTCAGTCTGCCCCACACCTGTCCTGCAACAAAGCAGCGCAGCTTACAGAACTCGCCAACATACCATGCAAAGTCCTGTTTGTGATTATGTTTTGTGATGGTCTTTACATAAGAAACATTTATATGTTACTTATATAAAAGCCAGATTGAATGTTATTTACCTTGATTTATTTACTTATCTTCCTACAGTGTAAAGTCACAAGTAAACTGCAGAGCTTCCTGTGTTTGATCGACATGCTGACAAACCAGCTGTTACAGACACAGATCAAATTTATGTTTTTATTGTATAACAGCAACACTAAGAGCAGCTTATTGAATAGGAGTCAGCAGCCCTTACCTCTCTAGTACCAAAGATAGTCCCTGATAAACTAGACTTGAGCTGGGTGAGGTTTTTGCACTTTCTGTGGCGGTGGGAGAATGGGATAGCAGGCTGCTTGCTGCTTGGGCTTATCAACACATTTACAAGACAAAAGATGTTGATGGAAAGGTGCGAGCAGATTTAAGGTTGGCAGGATTTACGAGTTTTTTCATTAGCTTTGGTAATTCTAGTGTTAATACCAACATGAAATTCAGATGCATATAGTTGCAGAAATATACAAAGCAAGGACACAGACTCACTGGACAAATAATACATCCAATCAATCCATTGATAAACAAATCTTAATTGTACAGAAATTTCAAAATGAACTTAAAGAGTATATTGGTGGAAGCATTGAATTGCCAAATAGCAGTGGGCAAAAATTCCACAGAGGCACTTCTTGGCAGACAATGGTGGAATGAACCTGTTTAGAGGATGAAGTCTCTACATAAGATAAATTAACAAAATCAAAGTAAAACAGAACAATTGCCTGAGTTTTAATGACCATATTCACAATTAAAATAATCTAATAATGAATACAAGAATCAGAATATCTTCCATTTAATTTTTTGCAAAGAGTAACATTCTTAAGAGGTACAAGGCACACTGGTTACAGTTCTTACCTCACAGCTCAAGAATCTATGCTGGCATGATCACAAAATGTGAGAAAAACTATGCGCTATTTATGTCTGTATAGCACTATGGGCAGGACAAAGACCAGAAATATTGCATAAGTAATCCAACTTTAAAGCTTCATATGAGCAAAATTGACAGCTGTCTGAAACATGTTTTCTCTGTACTTGAACTAGCCTTACAAAATGAAAGCACTACCTGACCTGTCACAATATACAAATAACCCAATAGTAAGGCTTAATTAATGATTGACAAGATTTATAAAACCACAGTTTAAACCTGTGGATGGTGTGATTGAGTGAGGAATGGCAAATCCCAGCAGTATATGTTGGAGCAGCAATCAGTTCATCTGTTTCAATCAAAAACAACAGAAAGGAAAACAAGTCTTCTATGGCATGGAAGAGAAACCAGAAAGAGGCAAAAACATAGACATGATTAGGGCTTAATGAATTCTTCCCTTTGGAAAGTCATGAGTTAGGAGCTCTGTTCTGCAGTGTGTCCTGCTTACAGAGTGACGCCTCCTTCTGGCAACCCCATCAATTTTTATAAGTATGAAACCAGAAGGGACAGAGTCAGCTGCCCTCACTGGGAGTCTTCTCAGGACTGTGGAAGGAATAGAAGACAACATAATTAGTGCCAGGGCCCCCTATCATCCCAGAGTGCTATTACATTCCTCAATGACAGTGGTTATTAAAGTAAAATGTATTCATAAGTTTGGTAGTATTTAGGATAAAGGAGTATTTGAAACATTTGCATTTTAGAAACTGAGACCTGATTGCAACTGGAATTGTGAACACAGCAACTTCTGCATCTCAGAGTACTTTCTGCTTTCCACGATAGTTGGTCAGACACAGATTTGACTGGATCAAATCAGGATCTTATTTTACTGCTGCAGTCTACAGTTTGATTAATACTATTTTTGTTGCTAAAATTAAGATTTTTAAATGTAGCCAGCAGAATAGAATTTATGCCTGACTTAATGCCAGTGACATGTGGTGAGGTTCATGGCTGGTGAGGCACTGACTCCTTCAGAGTCAGATTTACAAATATATGAACCCAAAAGAGTAGCTAATTCACTATTCAATTGGCAGCCAGCATGCACATTGACTACTGGTTATGTTTCATATCTCATTAGCATTCTTTACACACACATAGGTAAGGTACATATTTGGCTAAGAAAGAACGTTACATTTAATGCGGCAAGAGAGAGCACGTTTGCTCTGCACCCTCCATGTGTTCTAAATTTGCCGTTGCAATTCCACAATTCATACTCATTCAATACAAATAAATGTATAGAGTGGTGTACAAAAAAAATGGATCTCAATTTTGACCTTAATTGAAATATTTAGTTGTTTTTAAAAGCTTTTAATTCTGATGCTTTAATCTATTAATACAGACTGTTCAACAAAAAGATAACAAGAAATACAAAAGAATGTTTTATTTAATGGCAAAATTTAGTAAATATAGTAATAGTAAATTTTTTTTTTTTTTTTCTTAGTCTGATCCCATTTTTTATAAAATTGAAAACCGTTTATGGTCTTACCTTTGTTTGTAAATGAAGTCCATGCGCCTATCCTCCTCCACAAAAATCTCCGTCACTTTCTTGTAAAAGTCCTCCTTATTTTCCTTTAGTTTTAAAAAACTTAATCTTCCATTTTGGCAGTCAGTTGGAACAAAAAATAAAATAAACGGACCGATGCAGTACACTTGACTTTCTAATATCGCTAACTTATTATTGTCCTAGAGCATCTGAGTAGAAGAAGAGCAGCAACAAGCACCTGCTGGGTTCACATCCGCCTCCTTCGGTGCGGCACAGTACTGTCTGCCTCACCTTGTGCCTTTTCACCATAGTTTTATGTCCGATCAGCAACACTAAATATGTCACACACATTCATTAAAGATATTAGCCAGACTTTGGAAAGTCAGGGTGTATAATAAACATGTCTGCAAACATTATATTGGTGACATACATAGAGATAGCAACAGGCATGTGCCAATTGTGTGTGCAGGGACAACGCAGTCCGAGGTGAGGCTCGGCTCTCCCGCTGCACCTCGCATTTCTCCCCTGTATTTGAACAGGAAATGAGCCAATCCAGTGATTTTGACTATAAAAATGATCAAAATTATTGGAATCATACAGGAAACAAATTTAGAGCACAGACCAGTGAATGCATTTATGTTATGTTATAATTATTAGTTTTTTTACTTCAGCCTCACCTGCCTCCCCTGACCGCATGTCCCTGCTTAATGCAAAATTAATAGAACATTCACACTAAAAAATTCCTTAGAAAGAAAAAGTGCTGTTGTCCCATTTTGCAGACTGCTCCTTTATTCTGATTGAATGTTAGTCGAATGTGTGATTGTCTCAAATTATATGTAATATTTAACAATCTATGCAGCCTGGTCTTTGATGATGGTTTCTTCTAGGGTGGATGGGGTTTCTTCTAAAACCAACCATTAGTTATGTTATGTAAAAAAGACTCATTACATCAGTTGACAAAGCCATCTACCACTGAACTGTGAATTGTTTTATACTCATTAAGTAGGGCTTCATTAGACAAAGGCAGGTTTGGCACAGGCATGCAAAAAATATAAAAAAGATTCAACATGTGGGTGCACAGGAAAAATTCTAGGACCCTAACAAAGATGTTAATAGTACTTAAGTAATCCATTGAATTACTTTCATGAGTGCTGAATGGCACAATGCTAGTGCACAGACTGAAAGTTCTTAATTTCCCTGCTTTTCTGTCACATGATTTTCACACTGTAAAGCGTAATCTTTATTCAGCTGGCTAGGAAACTAAGTTCTTTCTTAGAAAGATCTCAAAGGATTTTTTGAAAATGAGCAAAGGTAGTTAAGCCAGAGATCTAAATAGAAAAAACAAAAATAAGGGATTAAAACAGTAACCTAAATTCAAATTAAAAACAGAAGCTAATGTTCCATCTTAATTGTTCATCCTTTTCCTTACAAAGAAATAAAATCCACAAAACGGTGGCATGGTGATGCCATCAATATACTAAATAAAAATTCAATTAAAAATAACAAAAATATTGAAAGAATATGCAGTAAATAAATGATGACATTGTGACATTCTCAGATGTGCTCATAATAGCAACATAATGACATGGTCAAGAAACAGGCAGCATAAGAAAGATAGGTCAAGGCATTACTTAGAAAAATAATTAACAGTCTCCTTTAGCAATTGATATTGTCTCTGGATTAGAAATATCTCAAGATTTGTGGGACAAAACAATATTAGCACATGATTTCACCAAGCATGCAATAATTTCTGTCTAAAATCTGTTGATACCACAATAATACAGGAAAATATTTCAGTCTGTTAGTTATCAGCATGTGCCATACAGAGGTATTGCTGTACAAATGCTATTCTTAGTGACCACAGTGGGCTGAGCTCAGTCTTTATTTAGAAACAAACATCAAGGATTTACTGATCCTCAGTATGTTGAAGGATGGCATGCAGGGTTATCCTAGCCTTTTATGAATGCAAACATAAAGCAGCTTGTGAAGGTATGAAGGTATATCTCAGCATGAATTATTCTTCTGTAGTGCACAATGAATGAATTCAGACATGTATAAAATTCTCACAGAAAGGGCAAAGCAAGAACTGCTACTAACAGATTACTGAAAAACCAACAAGATTTTCATTGCACTTACAGTAAATAATAAAGTTGAATAGCTTATTTCCAGTACTAGATACACATTAGATACATTACACATAGACATTAGTAAACCGCACTCCCAAAAGCCGTAACATACGAGGACAATTTCTTTTAATAACTTATTCCATTGTACTGTATAACGTAAATGTAAAGATTGAAAGGTTTAACTCAATTGGTTAAATAATCTAAAGAAAGCAAATTAACGAAATGGCATCTGTATTTGTAGTGCATCACTTAATAAAATGTAAAAGAACTTATTAAAGTTCAGTTTTACAGCACTTGGTAAATGTTTCAGTATACTTGCACTTCAATTTGAAACAACTAAAATTCTCTTTCATAAACCAATTTAAATGATTCTACATCATTGATCAACCTAAAACTGAAGGAATTTAATGCCATTTTGTATCTAATATTCAATATTATGCTGTTATTCCTAAAAGAAGAAGCACTCAAAGTGTAAGGTGCTTTTAATTAATCAAACATATTTAATAAGTAATTAATTTAAATTTTTCTAATGAAAAGAAGAGTTTAAAGGGACAGAAATAATGGAACACAATTAATAAGGGAAAATATATAAATAATTGAGGATGACATGAAGAAGCTTTAAGAATTTATTTTAAGGTAGCAAATATAATTATAATTATAAGCCCTTTCACAGATACAGTATCAGCAGTGAGATTGCAGAGAAAAGCCTTGACAAACTGTTTTTATCATAATACTGATATGTAAAAGAAAACAGCATGAAGGCATTATTTGCTGTCTGGCAATGTTTTCTGTTTATACTGTAATGTGAATTAAATGACATGTACGTCTGTCTGTCTTGTTATGTCACACAATCAAACTGCATCACCCATTAAGAGAAACATACATTCATCATTACTTCTGCCAAAACTATCTGTTCTATTTCATTTCGTCATCCTTTTATCCTCTTTATTCCTTTTTATGTCATTACTATTCAAGCTTGTGGTAAACCTGAGCCTGTCTAGACACAAATAGCTATGCGCCCATCATACAGCATGCATACCCACATTAAATTAATGGTGACAACCACTGTAAATAATGCATGGGTTTGGAATGTACGAGAAAAGTTACACAAAGAGAGAGAGAATGCACACATTCTACAAAAAACTGCAACTCAGCAAGTAATCCAGCTGGAGTCTTGATTACCTTCTTATTTAAACATTTAAGTGCTCATTTGAATAAAGATGGGTATGACCATTTTAGCAGAGAGTAAGGGGAAAAAAAACATTTTTTGATTTTTTTTAAATTCCTTTTGTCACACATGTGCGCTTGGGAGACAACTTCAGGGCTCATCAAAATGTAATTATACTCCCAACCCAGGGTTGGTGCTTCAGAAGCAGTGATTGACAGTCGTGTCCCTCATGACTTCCTGTCCCTGACCTCCTGAACCAATCTCTTCCTGTCCTCCAGCCTGAAAAATGGCTCTGCTGCTATCTTGGAGTGAGTCAACCATAGACTCAAATCTAAAAAACCTAAACTTGCTTCTTCCAAGTGTACTTTTGACTGCCAATTATACGCGGATCACTATGGTGCCCCCACTCTATCTGTTTCTCATTTTTATTACATCTTAAAGTTGGTAAGTATTGAGATTCTTCATATACATATAACTCCTAGCCTCTTGTGTAAGAGCATTTAACCCTTACTATTGGCTAATCCTCTAATATAAGCTGTTATTTTTCTAATGGGTAATGCATACAAACAGTAAAGTCAACATTTCTTTGAGAATCATGGCACAAAGACTAGAAGAGGTAAAAAATCGATTTTACAAATGCTTTCATTTCAAAAGGCATCCTCCATACTGTTGTGTAGTTAGGAGTCAGACATATTATGCTTATCCTAAAACATGAAGTTCCAAAACTACTAAAGAACTGGAGCAGATTGGAGCACTTGCCACTCAAACCCATCCCCTTATACCCTACCTTACACAGGTAAGGCCAATCTGATTTACTGCTCCCTATCCATCCCATTATGGTTTATAGGGAGAACAAGGTTAATGTGGGGCCAGGACAGGACTGTATTATTAATACATGTTAATTGAGAACCAGTGTATTGTAAACTGTACAAGCAATAATAACTGGTTTTTAGTACATGTTAAATTTACAATGTATGTGTATGTAGAATGGTTTATGATCATTTTATAGTTATAATAACAGGTACAGTATGTGCAGATTTCCATGTCTCTTTCTTAAGTAACAGATAATGATTAATGTTATTCGTATTATTGCCAAATGTACTGTATGAAGTTGAATATTTAAAATACTCAAATATTTACCTGTCCTGCGGTGGGTTGGCACCCTGCCCAGGATTGGTTCCTGCCTTGTGCCCTGTGTTGGCTGGGATTGGCTCCAGCAGACCCCCGTGACCCTGTGTTCGGATTCAGCGGGTTGGAAAATGGATGGATGGAAATATTTACCTGCAGTAGCTTCAGTTTTATATTTACTTCTGAATTCTAGCTAATTTTTTTTTGATATGTTGCATTTAACAAAACAGTGCATAATCAATCCAGTACTGAGCCTCCATAAATAACTGATCAATATATATATGCATTATTATCTGAACCATGGACATTTGCAGTATGACGCCATTCCCTTAATTTAATTTAATTACAGTGAATAAACCCTAAGAGAATAGATTGAAGCTGCGGTAGATAAAATGATCCTGGTCATAATTTAATCCTTCAATAGACAAAGAAAAGGCATGCACTATCGTACACAGATCCATTAGGAATGTGATAGCATGCTTTTCATTACCCAGTTCCCATTACGCTGCTGTAAATGACAGACTTGTTATGACCTGCAACAGTCAGGCTTTTTCCATGAAATCTGATCATTAGCAACCTCAATGACATATCTTCAAAGCATCAGAGAGCTGATTTTATTAATGAATTTCAAATGAATGGTAAAGCCACTAACACAATACTAATCTGGCTGACTCCGTGCAGTACAATAAAATATTTTCTGTTGTATATGATCATTATCAATTTCTTTGATGTATTTTCTAAGCATTATATAAATGACTTTGTAATTATCTTAAAATACTGATCCTGAAGTTTTCAGTGCCATCATATATGGCTAATTTAAGTTTTAACTCTCTTCATCTGCAAATTTTATATGTGAGAAACCAAAACTGACAGAATCAATTTATAAACAAAGGAGATGTATGCAGTGTAACTCTTGGAAGACTAAGGTCAATACTAAGCTGCTTTGCACAGTGGGTGAAGGGCAAAGATAGAAACAAAGAAAAGGACAATAACATTAAGAAGCAAAAATGAGTGAATAAAGTAAAATCAAAAATGGAATGAGGTTAGATGTAGAATTGTTTTGAATAAAGTGGAATGCGAAGATGAAACAAATACATTTAAAATGATAACAAATGCTATATTCAAGTGAAAATAGGATTTGAGTATTTATCTGTTTTCAGAGGGTATTTGTTATTTAAACACAGGTATTGTGATGCTTACGGTGTATTTAAAACCAAAGAGCTTGACTTATTAATAGATAACCTATACTAATGTTTTGGATAGCACAAAGAAGTGTAAAAATGACTAAGTTAAGAAGTATCAAAGTCCAGCTATCACAATTGTAAAGGTGATAGATGTAGTAAAGTAATAAAATGAGCAATGTGCAAGAATTCATTGAACATAGGTCAAAATGACAAAGGCCCTTGAGTGACCATACAGAAACATAAGAAGAAAACAGTGAGGGTCACATTAACATATTTAAATAATAAGGAAACATAAATATATGCACTAGGTAAAATTATTTCAGTGGTTTACAATTTACATAAAAAAGAGAAAGGCAAAGTTACATTAGCCATCATGAATAACTGGCTTGGAGAATATTGAAGGAATTGAACATCAGTATCAGTATCAGTATCAGATCTGGGAGTACCAGTTGTGTCAGCCATTTCATGTTAGTGAGAGAAGTCGGACCATTTTTAGGATATTACAGAATACAGGTGAATTTAAATATAAAAGATGTGTATTTTGGAATTTTGCAACTGAAAGGACTTAAAGCTGAACAGAGAAAATCAAGACAAAGTCTATTCAGAGGTTTGTGTAGATAAAATGGGACTCCAAAAGGGATCCCCTTTTATTGGTGTTGGTTAAAAAAAAGAAACAAAGAAAAACAGAAGCACAAAAGGTAGATTGTGCTCTGGTCACACTCATGTGTCCTCAGCACTAGCTGGTTGGGATTGATGGTGATGTCCTGGTATGGTGCCAGAAGCTCATCTGGATCTTCAGTTTTATGTAGGAATTCAGCATGGAATAGCAGAATGGGTTAATTCCTGGTGTCACCTCAAAATCCTTGCTTGGAGCCCCTTTCAAATCAACCTCTGTCAGGATCACAAAATTAAAACACTTAATTGTTACTTTATTAGGTTCACCACAACTGGTCAATCAGTTCCTCAATCATTTATGCATACAATGCTATTTAAAGTAGTTAGGCAGGTGCCATTTGAGTGTGCGGTTCAAATGAAGAACTCAATTAAAGATGTAAGAGGCTTTGAACATGATATGGCATGCGAACCAGTCACCCTGAAAAGAGTGTGTCAAAAATAGTAACCATGCTAACAAAAATACAAAAGATATAACACTACACAAAAAACTTTAATCTGCAACCTATAAAAAGAATAGTGACTTGAAAAAAATGTTTTAATGAACAAAGTAAAAGTTTTTACAACTATTAACTATGTATCTTATAAATGCTAATGAAAGTCATCCATCCATCCATCCATTATCAACCCGCTATATCCTAACTACAGGGACACTGGGATCTGCTAGAGCCAAACCCAGCCAACACAGGGTGCAAGGCAGGAAACAAACCCCAGGCAGGGTGCCAGCCCACCACAGATGAAAGTCATTAATTTCTTATTTTATAATAGTTATGGCCAAATGACAATGGAAGAGAAACAAATAAATGCTTCAGTTAACAAAACCCAGGACAAAATAAATCTCTAGTGACGCAAAAATACAAAAACGTTAACATAGACCAAACAGCTACCCAGCCACTCTTCAACATTCTATAAGTTATCTTATGTAAGTCAATATCTATATAAATAGTTATTTTATTTGTTTGTCTGTTTGCCAATCACTCAAAAATGCAATTGGTGCAACACAAAATATTGGCATATTGGGTTGTAATGGGGTTTGGGTGGCAACCCAAACACCAGTGCTAACATGTGGATTACAATTCCCTTATGCAGGAGAAAAGTGCTGGAGCTGATGGGAAGATGCCTTTCTTACACCCAAAGTTTTAATCTAGAAGTGGGATCTCATCTAAGGCTGCAGGTGCTGAATTTCCTTCTTTTGCCTAAGAATACATAATTTGTCTCATTGTTGGTTGTGTTTAGCTATGCTGAAGTTTAAAAAAAAGTTTTTCCCAGTTTATCTTCATTTACACCAGTTTCTGAGAAATATGTGGGTTATGCCATTGTAGCAATTTCCCTTTGTGTCAGCCACACCCAATTATTTTTAACACTAGAATTACCAGCGCCTACGTAAAAACTCATAGATCCGTCCCACCTTAAATTGCTTCTTAAATCCGTTCGCACCTCTCCGCCATCGTCTTTTGTCTTCTAAATGTGCAGATAAAGACAAGCTGTAAACAGAAGACTATTCCATCCCCCTACCAACTTAGAACGTGCACAGACTTCTCCCAGCTCATGCCTTAATTGATTATCTGGGAGTGAAGTGGAGTTTTAGAGTGGAAATAATAGATCATTATGTGTAAAAATGTGTAAACACATTTTTAAAACAGAAACGTTTTTCATATTCTTAGCAGTAAATGACAAAATGTAGGCATAAACTATATAATGTATGAAGCCTGAAGTCCAAATATCAAAGAAACACTTTCACGAAAGGTACAAATATAACAGAACAAGTGCGCTTTTATACAAAAATATAACTGCAGAAAAAAAAGCTGCCTTAATGTGCGACATTGACACTCATTTACTATGATGGTCCTGTGGCGCAACAGTATCAGTTGCTGACGGGGAATCAGAAGGTCATGAATTCAATCCTGCACGACTCCCTTTTGAGAAGGGAACTGCTCTTATTTTTACTATTTTAGAATAAAAAGATACATTTGATTTCAGTCTGTAACAGCCAGTGTAATTTATGATATTTATAAAGGTTAGCTTTGTTTTTGTTTTTTTTTATTCACTTTTCATTCTCTCAGTCGCGTTAAGGATCCTTCCCTACCCCATCTGACACTGCTGTTTTCACATAAAGACGCGCTATAGCTCTGCAGTGTATCACGATACATACGACAGCATGTTTTTTTTCCCCCAATTTTGCCAGTCCCCACATGTTGCTGTATGTTGTTTCTTTTGTACTCCAGGACATGCAGAGGAAACATAGTAAAGAGCAGTAACTTCAGCGCTATATGCAATCATCAGACACTCCCCATCTGACACTGCTGTTTTCACATAAAGACGCGCTATAGCTCACCCAAAGAGCGCCCTTCCTACATTTACGACATGTGTACTTGTTGCAGTGTACACACCTCTCTGTGCTATGGTTCCTATTACACTGAACAAGCACCTGTAATTTGCAGCTCTATTCATTATCTCAAAACAAATATATGTGACGTTTTGAAGAAATCATTTTATGACGCGAATAGTACCAATCAGAAAACATCATCGAAGTAATGCAATATTATTTGAAAATGAACAGCGTCAGATTGGGTGTGATTTATACTGCTGCTGTTACTTAGAGTCAGATCAGAAGCTGAATAAGCTGAATAAGCTCCTGTTCTGACTCTAAGTTAAAAAGCATGAATTAATCAACAGAAATAACCATGATCGACATTTTAAACTTAACGATTTACAGTGCATACCAATTTGTAAATTTTATGTCCGTTTGAGGCTACAAAGAAAAAGAAAAACATTTCCTCCCCAGCATGGAATCGAACTCGGGTCTCTACGACATGGCAGGGATGCTGTGGTCTGAGTCAGCAAATCTCAGCGTTACGCCATGGAAGGTCTTGTGACATCCTTGAACCTTTTGTGAAAGTGTTTATTTGATGTTTGGCCGTCAGGCTTCACACATTCTATAGTTTATGCCTACATTTTGTAACATTTATTACTAAAATATGAAAAAGTTTCTGTTTTTAACAATGTGTTTACACAGATGTTCCAAATAACGATTTATTATTTCCACTCTAAAACTCCAGTTCAGTCACTCCCAGATAATCAAACAAACAAGGCATAAGCTGGGAAAACTTAGTGAACGTTTTGCGATGGTGGGGGATGGAATAGCCAGCTGCTTGCTGCTCGTCATAATCGGCACATTTAGAAGACAAAAGAGAGGTGAGAACGGTTTTAAGGTGGGCCGGATCTACGGGTTTTTTCGTAGACTCTGGTAATTCTAGTGTTAAAATTCCCCAAAACCCTTTTTAGTGACACTAGTAGTTGTGAAATTGCATTCAGATCGATGGTTATAATTAATTTTTGCTAAATTTTAAGTTAAGGAATACTCAACTGTTTTGTTCATCACTGTCAATTATTTTATGATGTCATAATGTACACTGTACAGAAGCAATGGAGAGAGAGATTCAAGCTGGGGGACGAAGACAGTAGCAGCCTGCTTCATGTTGGTCAAACATGCAGATAGAAATTTAATTGCACTGTGTACATGTGACAATAATGCAGATTTTTGAAAATGCCCATGCTGTCATATACCTGCATATCATTACTACATGCGATCCAGATATGCCATGGTAAAACAAAATGAAATTCCATTCCATTTGTAGCAATTTTAAATAAATGTTGAATGAATTCACTTTGATTCAGTATTATTACATTATCAGATACTGCCTCTGGTGTTCTTTCCTGTAATAATACAGAGACTTACAACAATGTCTGTAAATCCCAATCCCCCAGCCCGCAATACTCACCTGTCTGTTCATTATCCCCATCTCTGTTCACTTTGGTTTATTATCATTACCACCTGCCATGTCGGTATGCAATCTTGGGGTGGTTATTGATAACCACCTGTCCTTAAGAGGCAATGTTCCTATTGTCTTTTGACCTTGAGATTCACTCTGTACAATAAAGACAAGATCAGAATGTATCTAAAACAATATGCAGCACAACTCCTAGTCCAGGATTTGGTCCTGTCACATCTGGACTACTGCTACTCATCCGCTGGTAGGAATACTGGCAAGTGTCACCAAGTCACTGTAGTGGCACATCTGGTGTTCAGCCAACTGAGGGGGACACATGTCAGTCCTCTCTTCAGATCACCACATTTGCTCCCTGTAGTGGCATGTATTAAGTTCAAATAGTGATGCTTGCAATAGAATAATTAATGGATCAGCACCTGTATATACAAATATAGTTGTGAGGTCTTAGGCTTTTTCTCTACCACTCTTGTCTGCTGATGAATGTTGTCTAATGATGCCACCTCTGGTATTAAATAGTCCAGACTTTTTTAATGTAAAGCAGCTAGTTGGTGGAATGAGCTACCAACCTCTATTCAATGTTTTGACACCCTCAACGTGTTTAAGAAGTGCTTGAAAAGTCTCTTGTTCTGTGAATTTTTGTCTTACTGATATTAGTTTTATTATCTAGGAATTGTAACTTGTATTATTTTCTGAGCTCTCCACTTGTGATGTTCAGTTTTGTGACCTTGTCCTGTAATGCATGTTCCCAAACAGTACCCCAGTCTGATGTTACTTGATTATGTTAACATCATTTGTAAGTTGCTTTTAATAAAGGCATCTGCTATGCAAATAAATGTAAATGCCTTATGTACTCCATGGATTCAATTATTCAATAAGTAGTCTAGTTTATCAATGTGTGAGTAAACATCCTTTCGTGAAATAACACTAAACCAGGAAATACATTTGCGTTCACATAGCGTTCATGGGTTCAATCCAGCAAAACGTTACAGCAATTATGGAATCAAATTATACACAAAAAGAACAAATTATTGACTCGTGGAAACAGAAAAGTTGACAAATGGGTAGTATAGTTGACAAACAGGACACTTAACCCATTATACACATATTCCCAGCCAACACCAGGTGCTTCAGCTGGTCTGCAATGAATCCATGACGGTCACATGATTCCAGAGCCATTTCAGAAATATTGTGGTAAGCAAACTCTCAACTAAAATAAGCATCACATGTCTAATATTTTGTATGTAAGCTATGTAGCATTACAGCCACATTTTTAAGCAAATGTTAATAAAGCTTATTAAAATACCAAACTGAAAAAGTGTGTTTTTAGAATATTTTTGAAATGCTTTACAATATCTATGGTGGTAAAGCATTCGAGATTTTTTGTGTATAAAAAGCAATAAGCAGCCTCTCTAGTGGTTTTATGTCATGCTAGGTATGGCGAGTAGGCCAGCACTCTATCAGAGAGTACAATTTTGGGCAGATCAGTACAGGCATTCCAAAATATATTAAATCACAAAATTGTTCAGAGACTTGTATATAATTACGAGTATTTTTCAAACAAATCCTAAAGGATACAGAAAGCCAAAAAAAACTAAAACTTGTGATATGTGCTCAGATTCTTGCGTTTTGGATAGAATGCTTGCTGCAGCATTTTGAAAATGCTGAAGCTAATTTATGTCTTTCTTTGGCAATCCCACTTAAAGTGCAGTACAATAATCTAGTCAGCTAAATACAAAAGCATGTGTCAACTTTTCAGAACCTTGCAGTGACAGGAAATGTTTAACTCGAGCTATGTTTCTTAAATGGAAAAATACTGTTTTTATAACCTGAGTAATGTGGGATCTGAAGTTCAGCTCTGAATCAGTTATGACACCTAAGTGGTTTACTTCTGGGATTTTCTTTTTTTACCCCTGCTTTTAAACTATTGCTAGTTAACTACTACTGGAAATATGTTCAATTATAACATAATCTCCTTGAGTAAAATCATAAGAGTAGTAGCATACCATACACAGTATCATATATTTCTGACTGGAAGATGTCTAAACTTATAAATATATCTTCCAGTTATACTATATATGAATGAAACTGGATAACACAGTGCTAGAGAAAGCCAGAGAGCCCATCTCGTTGTTTTAGGTGGTTAATAAGAATACTGTGATTTATGGTGCCAAATGCAGCATTCAGATCTTTTGGAAATTGGTGCATACAGTACGTTTTTTTATCAATATAAAGTCAAATTCTACTTTATCTTGTGCAGTTTCATTGCAATGATTATCTCTGAAACCTGACTGGCACATTCATATAATTGAATCTTTTAACTGATTGAAGCAACGTTTTCAGAATTGTGCTTAAAGAGAATATTAGTAATGTCTCTAAAGTGAAGAGTAAAAATGATTTTAGAGTCTACTGTTTTTTCTATATACTGTATTTACTCATGTTTGTGACAGTCCTTATTAGAGTTTCAAAGAGCTTGAGGTTTTCCATGGCACAATAGTATTTTAAGTCTTCCTAGAGATGCAGTATAAGCAGCAATGCAATGCTGACAGTACCAATAGGAGTGCCGTTGTCTCACTTATTATGAAAGATACTTTAAAGTGTAAAGGCAATTACTACATCATAACAAAATCTCATAATAATGTGTTCCTCTGCTTTGTAGGCAGGAAAATTTTTGGAGCAAAAAAAAAAAACAACAATAATGATTTAAACTGTGTGTCACATCAATATTGATATAATTAAACCCACTGTGTGACCACAACTGTCCATTTGCTTCACTACATGCCCAGCAAGATAAAAGGAGTGCAAAAGGCACAAGAATTCTACTGCTTTTGATTTATAATTAATATGTACATGAAATTGAAAAAAGTCTCCAGGTATAATAGCCCCATTATTGTTAGTAATTAGAACAGATAATAATCTGAAAAGTCAGGAATAAATGAGGCTTTATGTAGAAGGAAGATAGACAGCTAATAGCAGGAGGCCAGTTAGGTGATGGCAAGATATTCAAAGAAGGTATAATTGCCAAAATAAATATCTTTAGAACTGAAGTAACTTGAGACACTAAATGTTAAACAGCCACTTCCCTTTCTCATCAAACAAACAGAAAAAAATCACACACAGGAGATGCCATTTCAAAACATAAGCCCATCCAGTGTGTGCTGAGCCAAGGTCTCCATCACAATTAGAAAATTCTAATTTTCTTCCAGTGACAAAATCATTTTCATAAAATAACTTATTAGTTAATGCTCTAATATTAAATAGTACTATTGTCATAGTGTTAGTATGTGTGGAATATTAGCACAAAAAACATATTGTTTAAATTAATTACATTATATACATGTTTAGAGTTTTGTATCAGTGATTAGTGGCTTTTTGTGGAATATATTTGCAGTTAGGTTGGTGATCTTTTTCTTGTATTTGAACTAGGGGGCTCTGCCCCCTGCTCGCTTTGCTCGCTAACCCCTGGGTGGGTGGTATGCGTTAGTCTCTTCGCGGCTCTGCCGCTCACGTATGGGGAAGCAGATGTACAATTTAAACAGATTGTTATTTTCAAGGGAATTGTTACATATGCATAATAGAACTAACTATTTTACATTACAGCAAGTAATTAACCAATAATTAACGTAATAAATTCAAAGAAAATTATGTTTCATGTTGCATTAGAGGTATTCGCTGCGTTATATGTTTTCATTCTGTTTGGCTTTGAAATTAACATGCAAATACTTTTTAAACTTACACTTTTACTGTAAAACTTCAGTACACACAATATTTGGAATTAACTTTGTAACGGCTGACCCCTTACCCAGCTGGCAGCTACACCTCCAAGACCTGTGGCCTGGATAAATTACTGAGATTGAATCTTATATATCAAGCCGTACCTCTAACAAATGAAATTTTCCCCTCAATCGACGGTTTAAACATAAGCACAAAAGAAAAGCAGATATGTAAAAATAAGTGAATATATTAAAACAGAACACAACAAAACACTATTGCACATACACCATGTCGAATATATTTATATACTGTATATCCCTCCACCAGAGCAATACCGTGACAACACTATATATATACACACAACAAACCCTCCCTTGCCCCTGTAACATAACAAACAACAACGAATAACAGCAATGAATGAAACACGGAAAATGGCAATGATATTTAACTTGAGTCCGAGTGTACAACTGTCCTGAATGCGGATGACTGGTCAACTGATAAGAGATGCGTTTGTATTTCCCGGATTAAATGGAGAAACGTCACCGTGAATCCTCGGCACGTGGTGGATGATGTAATCCGACCCCAGGGTCTCTGGTGATGAGGGAATTGAAGTCAGTCAGGCAGAATGAAAAAAAACTGGTACAAAGTACGATGTGGAAAACCAGCAGGTAAGTTGATTTGTGGTGGTGAAAAATGGTCTCCGTCTTTCTCCTCTCTCTCCCTCCTCGTTTCCTCCTGATTGCTTAAATAGTACTGCCGGATGTAATTGATCGTTAACAGGTGTTTTCCAATTTGGGGCTACGGTCTCTTTCTATCATCCGTCCCCCTTGTAATTTACGGGGATGACATTTACTGACGCACACAAACAGCAAACGGTACGATGGAAACAAAACGCACTCAGTACAAACATTGAACAACACTACTATGTAGCCCTGCTACATATACCCACCCCCCCCAAAATTGGAGAAGGAAGGGCCGAAGTACGGCTTGAGATTGGCCACATGGATAGTGTCTAGCTTGGAGTTATTGCTGAGACCCCTTTGAATCTGGAAATTGACTGGACCTGTTTGAGAAATCATTGTGGCTGGACCTAACCATTTGCTGGCATCCGAGAGATGGTGAGCTCTAATCCAGACCAAGTCACCTGGCTGAAAGTGCTCTTCCTTATGCCGGGCATTGTACAACTTGCCGTGTCTGGATGTCGAACTCACCAACCTCTGTTGGATTCTCCGCCGCAATTCCTCAAGCTTTAATAAATTATTATAACTGGTGGTTTCTGGACTAGAGGCTCTGGGAAGGAGTCGGTCAAGCGGGCCCTTCAGCTGTCTGCCCAGCGCAGCCAAAGCAGGCGTTTCACCTGTGGCTTCATGTACAGCGGTGTTCAGGGCAAACCGGAGCTCGGGGAGCCATTTATCCCATTCCTGATGGCGGTCACCCACATAGGAGACGATCATGTTCTTCAGGGTCCGGTTCACTCACTCTGTCATGTTGGCCTGGGGATGGTAAGCTGTTGTCTGGCTTTTCTTCATTCCCCAGGCTGTATAAAGTTCATCCAATACAGAGCTCGTGAACTGCGGATCCCGGTCTGAAACAATGTTCTTTGGCACCCCCCAGTGGGTGAAGATTTCGTTCTTCAGGGTGGAACATATTTTGTTGGTTTTGTCGTCTGTTAATGCAAACAGCTCCACCCACTTCGAAAAATAATCGATCACCACCATCAGGACAGTTTTCCTCGAGCTGGTAACAGGAAAGGGCCCCATCAGGTCGACTCCCAAAGTCTCCCCCAGTCCATCAGCGATTGTCGATTGTAAAAATCCTGCCGGTTTACCAGATGGGTTTTTGAGCTGCTGGTAAGTTAGGCACTTCTTCACATGGTGGCAAACGTCTTTCAGGACAGACGGCCACCACGCAACCCCCAGGATCTTCAATAAAGTTTTTGTCCTTCCAAGGTGACCACCTAAAGGACTGTCGTGATAAAAACTCAGAAAGTCGGGGATGAGTTCTTCCGCGACCACTAATTGGTGTTGTAGACCCCCAAGGGAGGATGGAGTGGTCCTATACAGAACCCCCTGGAGGTCTACGAAGTGTATCCGGTCGGTGCGCTGCTGTTCCAGTCCCTCCCTGATGTTCTGGCAGAATGGACTGGTGGCTTGTGTTTGAGCCAGGTCTTGAAGGCTTCTTGGCAGATGGAGGACCATCTTCTTTCCCTCTGCCAAACACACCATCCCCGGTGGCGCTGACACCCTGGACAGAGCATCAGGCACGATATTGCCACAGCCCTTCCGATAGGTCACCTTGAAAGTAAAGTACTGGAGGCGGAGTACCCACCTGGTTAGGCGGGAGGAGGTCCTCGGGTGATTAAATACCCAGGTCAGAGCTTGATGGTCGGTGTACACTTCAAACTCAACCCCCTCCAGATAGTGTCTCCATTTTTCCACAGCCCACACAACAGCCAAACACTCTTTTTCAGCCGTTGAATAATTCAGCTCAGCGCCGTGCAATGCTCGAGAGGCGTACGCGATGACATGTTCAGCCTGGTGGTTTTCTGAGCAAGCCCCAGGTTGCTGGCATCAGTTTGTACCTGGAAAGTGAGCTGCGGATCTGGCTGGAACAGAACGGGCGGCTTTTGAAGATGGCTCTTTAGTTGGGCAACCGCATCCTGGCACTTCATTGTCCACTCCCACGGGACATCTTTTTTTCTTAAGTAGTTCAAGGGAGCCGCTATATCAGCCATCCTGGGGATGAACTTGTGATACCACCCCACTAACCCAAGGAAACATTGTAAAGATTTCAAATCCGTGGGTGTGGGGTAGTCCCGGATGGCTAAGGTCTTCTTGGGGTCTACAGCAACCCCCTCTGATGAAAGAATGTGCCTGAGGAAGCGGATGTGGGGTTGAAAGAAGGTACATTTCTTCGTGTTCAGCGTGAGGTGCGCTTGATGAAATCGTTGGAAGATGGTGTCCAAGTCCTGGAGATGTTGTTTAATAGAAGGGGAGTAAACAATGACGTCGTCGATGTAAACAAAGCAGATCTTGCCTATCAACCCCCTCAGTACTTGTTCCATGAGCCGCTGGAAAGTGGCCCCAGCATTTTTAAGCCCAAAAGGCATGACTTTGAACTGGAACAAGCCTTCAGGGGTGATGACTGCCGCCTTCTTCTTACTTAACCTCGTCCATCAGCACCTGCCAATATCCACTGCAGAGGTCCAGGGTGCTGAAAACTGCAGCTCCATGCAGTGACTCCAGAATCTCATGAACCAGGGGCATGGGATATGCGTCCAGGCTCGTCTTTCCATTAACCCCCCTGTAGTCCACACAGAAACGATATGTGTCATCAGTCTTCTTCACGAGGACTACAGGGGACGCCCAGGAAGAGGAAGATGGTTCGATTATTCCCTCGGCGAGCATTCGATCAAGGTGTTCTTTAATTATGCCTGCCCTTCTTTAGTGGAGAAACTTGGTAGGCTCGGTGCCTTACTGGAATTTTGTCCAAGGTGTGGATCATGTGGGTAACCCCTCGGGCAACTCCTAATTTTTCAGTCAACACCTCGGCCCACTTCTTCAGCACCGGCCTCACCTCTTCGGGCTGATCCTCCACAGGGGCTGCCGCCAAGGTTCTTGCGTCGGTCCTCACTGCCGCGTAGAAACCAATGAATTCTGAGCTCAGATCTTCTTTTGATTTATGTACGAATTTGCATACCCCTTCCCTGGCACCATATACTTGGGACTGAGATGGATAGTCATCCTTATGGTGGTCAAAGAATCCAGCCCAAGGAGTAACGGGACAGACAGGTGCCGGTCATCCAGGACATACGTATCCATCGCCCAGGTGGTGGAGAGTACACTGTACCTCAAGGGGACTTTGCCCAGGGCCCAGTGTTCACTCCCATCTGCCAATACAAATCGGACAGACGGGGCAGATGTTAAGTTGTCTGTCGGTCGGCTAATCTTCTTCCAAATGTTAGAACGTATTAAGGTATGATGGCTCCCTGTATCCACCACTGCATCCACCTTCCACCCCCGCAGCTTCACTGGTATGATCAGGAGGGACGTACTCACTTGCATGATGGCGAGATCGGCTTCCAACCGGCAAGGTTTGGCTCGCTGGGGTTTTAGGGACTGGGTTTCTTGTGTACTGGCTTGTACTTTGTTCCAGTACATTTTTGAGTATCCCCAGTCCCGTTCCACTTGCGAGCCTACCTTCACCAGGTCTTCCACCGACCCCACAACCCCCCTGAGACCCCCAGCTAACTGCGGGTTACAGGCTTTAAGGATGCGGCGGACCACCTCTTCTTCAGACATAGCCGACCGCCACTTCAAACACAAAGCCCGATATTCATAGGCGAAGTCTATGATGGATTGTGAAGGCAGTTGCACCATGGATCGCAGCTTGTCCTCCAGTTTGGATTCGTAGTCTTCCAGAAGAAAAGCCGTGAGGAAGGATCGGTGAAAGGATCCCCAGTCTTGAATGTTCTTCTTCGTTGTCAGCCACCAGCTTCGCACCAGCCCCGAGAGGGAGGCCCCTATCACCCCCATAAGCTCTTCTGGGGTTAAAGGGTTAACAGCCAGGTACGCCTCCCCTTCTTCCACAAAGTTGAGGACATCATCGATGTTATATTGAGCCCCCAACTTGGGAAAGGAAAGGCACACCCCAGGAACGGAGAGCCGATTGATGTATTTACCCCCCCCCCCCCCCCCACGAGACCCATACGGCGTAGAATGACAGGGTGACTGGCGTAAATTCTGGAGACTCTTTCGGACCTCCCCCTGAAGAGTTTCTTGCCAGCGTTGATCTCGCCTCTGGAGGCACAACACAATTTCCCACCCCAGGAGTTTAACTTGATCATGGATATATTCTTTTATTTCCTCCTGGGAGCTGCTGATCCGAGCCCGCAAGGCATCTTCGCGCCCAAGCGCACTTTCAGCAACCTCGCTGACTTTCTCATCCAGCCGGGTGAGATATTGTGCCAGATCATCCCACGGAGGCGAGACATCCTCCAGGCATTCCTCCTCAGGTCCATGGTGATCTTCGAGGTACAGTGACTGCAATGAATCCACCACCTCCTGCACCGCTGAACACGCTCTGACCGTGATATGCCGCGCCCCAGCTACTCCTTCCTCACACCGCAGCAAAGCAATGGTGTCGTCCTGCTCGACACACACTACAGACATGTTGTTAAATAAGGAAAAAAAATTTTAAAAGGCAGACAGCGATGGTATATTTTTTTTTAAAGATTCCTCAGAGAGGGCACCACTTATGTAACAGCCGACCCCTTACCCAGCTGGCAGCTACACCTCCAAGACCTGTGGCTTGGATAAATTACTGAGATTGAATCTTATATATCAAGCCGTACCTCTAAAAAATGAAATTTTCCCGTTAATCGACGGTTTAAACATAAGCACAAAAGAAAAGCAGATATGTAAAAATAAGTGAATATATTAAAACAGAACACAACAAAACACTATTGCGCATACACCATGTCGAATATATATATATCCCTCCACCAGAGCAATACCATGACAACACAATATATATACACAACAAACCCTCCCTTGCCCCTGTAACATAACAAACAACAACGAATAACAACAATGAATGAAACACGGAAAATGGCAATGATATTGAACTTGAGTCCGAGTGTACAACTGTCCTGAATGCGGATGACCGGTCAACTGATAAGAGATGCGTTTGTATTTCCCGGATTAAATGGAGCAACCTCACCGTGAATCCTCGGCGCGTGGTGGATGATGTAATCCGACCCCGGGGTCTCTGGTGATGAGGGAATTGAAATCAGTGCAGCGGAATAAAAACAAACTGGTGCAAAAGCGTGATGTGGAAAAACAGCAGGTAAGTTGATTCGTGGTGGTGAAAAATGGTCTCCGTCTTTCTCCTCTCTCTCCCTCCTCATTTCCTCCTGATTGCTTAAATAGTACTGCCGGATGTAATTGATTGTTAACAGGTGTTTTCCAATTTGGGGCTGCGGTCTCTTTCCATCATCCATCCCCCTTGTAATTTACGGGGATGACATTTACTGATGTACACAAACAACAAACGGTACGATGGAAACAAAATGCACTCAGTACAAACATTGAACAACACTACTATGTAGCCCCGCTACAACTTTTCTTCAATATCTCATTGAATTTTGATTCCGTGTTTGGACTTACATCGTGACAATACAACGTATAACTGCCTGCGAGTGAAAATCGTTTCTTTTTTCTAATAAAAAAAACGACTTTTTCGAATGTTTGTCTCTATGATTTGTTAATTATCATAGCAAAAGCTATTCTAAAGGAAAACTGTAAACCTTTTAATATGAATAGCATATCAAGATCTCCTTTGGTGTCTAATGTTATCCGTGGAATATGTACTACATTACCTTTCTTGTCGCCTGTTAAAATTTTACATGTTAGAATTGTTCGGCCAATTTTCAATACAACTAATCTTGTCAAATTCCATTGCCCATCACTCATACATAAATTACGCAATAACATTACGATACATCCTTCTTTCAACAGTAAATCTGCCAGTTGTAGATATTCTACAGGATATTGTAAGTTGATGTTTTCATCTTCCGCACCATCACCACCAACTTTTTCAGCATAATCTATTGATACACATTTAGCCAATTTGCCCTGTAACCGATTGACAATTTTCACATTCATTCGTTTGACTTTATCGTTTCTCGGTGCTAGGATTGCCTGTGTACTCATTTCTCCTGTTGATAACCCTTCAGGATAAAATTCTTCAATAACATTTGGGCATAATAAGTCTTCCTTTTTTGGGAACTTAAAGTCAGTAAAATGTAAAAATTTTTAAGAGCTGAGAGCGCGAGAACTGTGACCGACAAAAGCATTCACACGAATGAGACATGAGGGGACCATGGCCGTGGGCTGTTAACCGTAAATGGTTGAGAGGAGGGTGGGACCCCCTCTACCAACTTGAAAAAATGTCTTGGCAATATTCTCATCTTGTCTCAAGATTTTCTTTTATAATAGAGAGATGTGCCTTATAGGCTACATTTATACATTTAGTCAAAAAGACTTTACCTTATTAAGGTTATGGCCATGCAGGCAATCTTTTCTGTAAAACTGTAGTCTTATTTGGAGTACTTCCCAATTGGCAACAAAGTCAACACTATACTTCACATATTAGGTCTTCGATTAGTTGTTCCAGATGAAAAGTCAGACAGATAGAACAAATTTTGCAAATTAAAGGTCCACCATGAAATAATTTTCAACATTTGGCAGAGTGCATATTCAAAGACTAAAACAGCTAAATTTAATTTTAGTAGGGTGACTTTTGAACAGATGCAGCAAAGCCTAAATAAGATTAACTGAGATTTTAAGTGTGAATATAGCTGAGGAGATGTGACATAGGTTTTAAAGTGATTTACTATAACATACAGAGACTAAGTTAGCAAATGCTTTCAACTTGGATTTTATGAAAGTTTATATTTGTGATGAACCTTATTACCTCCAGAAAGTAACTGGAGATACTAAGGGGGCACTGAGCAATTGAGAATTTGTAGAGGGAAAAGTGGATTGAATAGGCTAAAATCTGACAAATCACCAGGACCAGATAACATTTAACCTGGAGTACTTAAAGCAAGTTAGTGACTACACATATGAACCTTTAGCACATATTTTCAAAAATCGCAGCACACTAGGGAAATTCCTGAAGACTGGAGGTTGGTAAATATTATCTTGTTGTATAAAAAGTGTGATCCATCTGATACAAGTAAATACAGGCCAGTAATGTTAGTGTCCATCACGGGTAAATTAATGGAAGGAATGATTAAAGAAAACAGTGTGTAGCAGACATTTTAATACTGGAATATTAGCAAATATTTAACATGGGTTCAGATGAGGAAATAAAGTGTTTCACTAATATGCTGAAATTCCATGAGGAGAAGTGAATTTTGATTAAGTAACACATGAAAGGTTAGTGATCAAACTAAAAGAATTGGCATTCCAAGAGTCAGCGTGTAATTGTGTGAAAAATTGTCTCAAGCATAGGAAGCAATGGTTTAATAATGAGGGAAACTTTTTCAGAATTAGGTGATGTTAAAAGTTTTGTCACTTATGGATCAATGCTGGAGCCACTGCTCTTTTTTGGGACAAGAATATAATTTATAACCTGGTTCAATTTGTAGGTGATACCCAACTAGATGGAAGGACAGATAATGTAGAATCAGCTGAATAGTTATAGAGGAACTTGGGCAGTATACAGACCTGGATAGATTTGGTATAGATGGAATTTAATGTAAGTAAAAGTACTGTAAGTTATTATAAACTGGAAATAGAAATGTTAGATTTGAATACATAATGGGAGGCTTGAAATTTGTACATCTTATGAGGAGTACCCAGAAGTCATATTGTCTATGTCAAGACTGTAAACAGAAGTAGTAAAAAAGGATTTTATGTTATATCTCCACAATGTGGTTATGCTTAAGATATATAATGCATTGGATAAGCCTCACCTGGATCACTGTGTAAAGTTTTGGTCTCCATGTAAGAGCCAATCTTAGAAAGTAATGCTTAAGTTAATGCTTAAGTTAAATTCATATTAGTGTTTGTTTAGTCATAGTCATAGACAATGGTATAGCCTTTTACCCCCTGTTAGTTCATAAGAAATAAAACTTTCTTGCTATAATTAAGATACAGTGTGATAATTGAGTCAGTTGATATTTAGAATAGATCAAAGTACACAGGAACTTAAAAGACCCATTTTCAACATAGAGATGGGGTAGGCATACAGTTTTCTGGCCATTTTGAAATGGTACTGAAACATTTAGAAGTGATTTGTAACGACTAGAAATGCAACAAAATTTATAAGCTTTGAACAGAACTTCTCTTAAACAAGAACACTTCCAATTTTTGCTACTTTAATTTTTTCTTTTTAATGTGAACTGTTTTACTTTGGATTTTAACTAAAACTTTTAAAAACGAAGATATTTTTTGTCTGTGGAATCATTTTGACATGTCAGGCTTTTGTTGAATCCCATTTTTTTATGCTAGAGCTGCTAAACTTTGGTAATTCTGGGAAAATGCAGCTACACTCCATATTACACAAAAGACAAGGCAGAACTAGAAAAAGTCCAAAGAGAAACAATAGGCTGATTCCGGGTACTGAGAGTTATGAGTAGAGACTGAAAGAGTTGAAACATTTCAGTTTAAGCAAACAGAGATAAAGAATCAACATGATTGAAGTGTTTATAATTATGAAGGAAATTAGTACAGTGGATACAAGCTGTTACTTTAAAACACATTCTTCAACAAGAACACGGGAATATGATGGGAAACGTTTAACATTTCTAAATGTTAGAAAGTATTTTTCTTCATGCAAAGAACTATAAACACATACAATAAATTACCAAACAACGTGGTGGAGAATATTTTTGCAGTCTAGGTGAATAGGATGGATGAAGTTTTTGGGCTAAATGGCCTGTTCTCACCACACAGTTGTTCTAGTATCCAAAACTATGAGCGCACTGAAGTCAAAATGTATCAACAGCACTTTTGGAACCTGTCTGAGTCTTTTACATATTAAATTAATGTTTTTCTAGGTATAAATAACAGATTTCTATTCCATAGGTTTTCCAAATAAATTGAAAATGCAGTGTGAGATTTCAGTAAATACATTTTTGGATCCATCTATTTTTCCATCATAAGCATGTGGGAAATTGAAGATTATGCCAGCAATATTTGACACAAGGCAGGAAACAACCCTGGAGAGAACAAGATGACAAACATTGCTCAATCATTCACACCCAGCCAGGCAAAAGTCAAAAATGGACCTATTATGAAGGTTATTGGGATGTAGCAGGTTATCAGACTACTGTGGGAAGAGATCTGCATTAACACATAAAAACTGTGCTGTGGTCCTTGAGCCCTAAGACATCTGCACTAAGAACTACACTACCATGTCCATAGGAACTTGAAATCTTTAAATGAAATCTTTTCTTCAGAAAATGTTGCATATAAAAATGGAAAAAAAGAAGAAAATGTAATAAAATATATATAAATATACAATATGAAATGTGAGATGTATCCAGATTATTAAAGTAGTCTCTAAGAAAAGCATAAGAAAACACTCTTGTTTTTAGAAACATTAATTGGTAGATTTTAAGTGATATCAGCTAGCTTTTCAGTTCTACCACATTTGGTGGCACGTGCATTCATGTGTGAATGTGGATGTTAGTTACACCAGAAGCTGTTAGCATTTGATTTATATGTTTGCTTAGTAATCAAGTACAGACTATGTTTAAAAATATCTTCTGGTCACGTCTTTTGGCCAGCATTGTTAAGCAAATCATTCAGTAATTTACTATTTATTTTTCCATTGTGAAGTTTCATTACAAAGTAATTTACAAAATAAATTCAAAAATAAACTGCAGAATATTTCAAATATGTGAATAGTCATCTATGTGTAATTTATTGCTAGTTTACACTACCAGATTTTATACCTAATTTCATGTTTATAAGAATTATGATGAAATGACTAGTAATTGTAAAAAGGAACTTTATATAATCATTCTTACATATTCAAGAATACTTACTTTTTTAGTGCACTGAATAAGTTTTGTATTTTATGTTACTTTTCAGGAATGTTTAGGAGGAGGATGATGAACTTTCAATCAACCAATAAATTTCATAATGTCAGCTTAGTTCAGCTACTGAAACCAGGAAAAACTTTGTTACTCTGTTTGTATTTTAAGAACTTCTAAGTAACTATTATTGCTTGTCTGAACCTTCAATATAAATTCCACAATCAACAATTCAGATTGGTATTTCAATGTAAATGCTTCCTGCCACTCATTTAACAACCTTTATTGTGCATTAGCGTCTTTATGCTTCTTAATATTAGTATGTTGGTGTCATGAATAAACATTATTTGTTTTGGGTTATTTGCTTGACCAAAGTTTGTGTTTTAGAGGTACCATTTTATATAGTTTTGAGGGTTTTTTTTTCATTTATTTGGGCAAAGCTTTACTTTCTTTATGTGCCATGAAGTTACATATCATGTGGTTGTGAGTGGTGCTTCGATGACATATGTGAAGGTTCAGCAATAAATATGACACCATTGCAATGTAGCTTAATCTCTTGCTGGATAAATTCTATCTAAAATTATCCTAGAATAGTTTGTTTATTTATCAGGTAAGCTTATCACTAAGTTTCATTTAGATTTTCTGCTTTCTTCTTTTCTTCATTTCTCTTTTGGTTTCCCCTCATGTTTTGGTTGCTGCTCATTATGAATGTTTCAGTCCTGATCTTTGCCTGTAACTTATTACAAGTCTGCCAGACATAACATCTCCTGGTGTCCTTGCTCCTCACAGTAATTTCTGGATATGTTCTTTGTACAACTGTAGCCTAGCAGTTACCTGCTTTTAGTTGTCTACTGACTTAGCAGCTGAGTTTCCAAGTTTTTAGAAAATACAGAAAGGTAAAAGCAAAGAACAGAACATACAATAGTCCCCAACAAATCCCACTTCTAACATAAAGAAAGAAAGGATAAATGGCAGAACCACATAGCATATGTAAGGACTTGTTTCACTACAATACTGCACATCCAGCATGGACACCTGCCTAATATATCTAGCATTTAATATGACTATGTGCAAAGAAAAAAAAATTAAAATCCTCGAAATATCTCAGGGGGACAAGCAGGCCAAAAATCATATATTTTATGTGTAATCTACCGGCTTACATGTTCACACTATTAATTTATGATTATTATTGGTTTGTCTGCATACTTTTTTGGTTTGTGTGCATACACTACTGGTTTCATTCATTTGAACTGTATTGGTTTGTGTCCATATATTATCAGTTTGTTGTGTATAGTGTCACGCACGAGTGCATAGGGAGCTGTTTAAAGACCCAACACGCATATTGTGCCAGGGAACAACGACGGGGTACTAACCTCTCTTTCTTTATTCAGAAAGAATGAAGCACCACCGCTGTGAGTTTACACGGACTCCTAAAGAATCCATCCACTTCCGGGTTCCTTCCTTCCCTCTGGTCCCAGTGGCTAGTTAAAAATAAGTCACCACAGCTAAACTTGAGCTAATTTACTAGGCTAACCCAGAAATACTGGATATCTGGTATCATAGATAGGCAAACTGAACATGTTAAGTTTATATCGTGGCACACTCAGCAGTCACTGGAAGACAAGCTTAAAATCAATTCTCCAGTAGATAGATAGATAGATAGATAGATAGATAGATAGATAGATAGATAGATAGATAGATAGATAGATAGATAGATAGATAGATAGATAGATAGATAGATAGATAGATAGATAGATAGATACTTTATTAATCCCAAGGGGAAATTCATATACTCCAGCAGCAGCATACTGATACAAAAACAATATTAAATTAAAGAGTAATAAAAATGCAGGTAAAAACAGACAATAACTTTGAATAATGTTAATGTTTACCCCCCTGGGAAAGTATGAAAACCACTTCACGATATATACTACTGTCTTGCAACTAGCCCTCTTAGCACACTCTTGGATGTCAATATTTAGGTTAAAGGCCTTATTGTTGAGAATTCCCATACTCTGGTAGTAGTGTGGGACCTTACCCAATTTTTTATAGTGGGGTAATGAACTTTTATTTCTGTGGGTAGAAGCATATGGTTGAAGAAAAATAAGATGTGGGTTTGACAAAATTCAATTTTTTAATAACCTTTCAGTTTTTTACATAGGTTCATTGAATCCTTCCTTTTTGAGCTACTAAGGATGCAGACTAAGAGACAAGCTCTTCAATCTGTGTGAAACTGGGTGTAGTGGAGGCAGCTGAAAAGAGTTCATAATTATATAAACTCTTCAAAATGTCTATTTTGAACATATTAAAAGAAAAAAAATAAGACATATGACAGTTATTGTTTTCATACTAACAGAAAAGAAAACCAGCAACTACTGGCCAGTCCTGATATGTTTAAAATTTTCAGTACAGAATAGAAATTAACTCAGGGACCTCTGATCTGACTTGCCATTCATCATGCCCTATTGTCAAAGGACAAAAGGACAAACTAAGCTGACATTCAGAACAAATGCTAGATTGACAAATAACCTATAAATCAAACAACCAAACAATTTTGACTGTATAATTTACTCGGAACTTGGCTGACACAGACATATATGGCAGCTGGAGTCCTTAGATCTGACACAAGACTTTTGTGGATGGAGGACAGGGAGGGGTTTTTCTGCTGTTTATGACAATTATGACATTTGTCAGGCATACTGCTTTACACATACTTAGAAAAGGAGACCATGAGCATTAACCCTCAGTGGAATATAAGAGTTTTGTTAGGGAAACGCTTCTGTTCAAGGCATAAAAGAAGTAATGAGTTATTTTAAAAAGATGTTTTGCAGGAAAATAGAAAGCTGTCAGTGGTTTTTACAGCTATGTTCTAAAGAAATCAAAGAGAAACAGTGAATATACTGTATTCAACAAGAACTAGTAGTTGTATCTTGTGTGGTGGCTGACAGAAAAGACATTGTGCTGATATCTTGGTGAGTGGAAACACCTGCACATGACTACGCAGCATTGTTTTACTATGTTCTATCATATTTTTAAACCTATCAATCCAAATGAAAACATTTTTACCAATAATCAAGTTTAATGTTTTGAAATTAATTATTTTATTGACAGGTTATAACTGAAAGGTCGCTGATATTTGGTGATTGATGATTTGTATTGAGAATTGGTTGCTACATATTGTTTGTGTGTGAAACTTTTTTAAATATAAAATATTCATTGTTTTTTTATTTGCAATTTGAACAATTTGAAAATAATAAAGGGAATTAATATGATGGGTCTCTGCTGTTACTTTGGAATAAGTTCAAGAACACAGGAAAACACTTGGAAACCTGCTTAGGGAAAATTTCACTCAACTGTTAAAACATTTTTCTTGACACAAAAAACCTTACATACATGGAATAAATTACCAAGCAGTGTGGTAGAGAGTAGAACTTTAAAGACCTTTATTTCTGAATGAAGTATGAAGCACTTTACCTGCATTGTGAGGGAGCATCAGTTACAGCACTATGGCAATGTGGCGCGATTCCCGAAGATGATTCGGCTCGCAGGATCCTTATTGTTGAGGGCCCGAGTGGCTGAATCAGGCCAAAGGGACACCAATGTAACGACTGCCTGCGGCACATAGATACTGATTTCTAGATGGTGGGGCTGAACCACGTGTCTGCCTGGGGGGTTGCCAACTGGGATCCCAAGCTGTTTTGTCTTGTGATGGGTGCAGCAACACACTCTACCAATGCATGCTCCCCAGCCTGACCTAACCTGGCCTAATATCTCAATTTGGAGAATCTAGAGAAAGTCTGTTGGACTGAATTGTCGTGGGGCATCCAGTAAATTTAGTCTTGATACAAACCTTAAATTAATTGATAATCAAAAAATAAGGTGTATACTTAGACGAAGGGATAAAACCAGACCCTCCAACAGGGGTATCTGTAATAGAAATTTACTTCAAATTAAAACAAAAAATATATCACCAGTTCAGAAAGAAGCATGCAGTTTTAAATGCTGCTTATTGAACATTCACTCTCTTGGCACTTAAGCTGTTTTGGTAAATGATATTATATTAAGTACAAAATCTGATCTGTGTCTTCTCACTGAAACCTGGCTTAGTAAATGTGACACTGTTCCCCTAGCTGAGGTGTCGCCAGATGGATACTCGTTCCTTCATAAGTCTAGGGATTCTGGTCGAGAAGGAGGCCTTGGAATAATTCATTGTAACAAAATGCAAATCCCTTCTAAAAATTTAGGCAACTTTACATCCTTTGAGGCATTCATTTTAAATATTAAAACAGATTCCAACACAATTATAGTGCTAGTCTACAGACCGCCAGGGACATATTCATTGTTCATGACTGAATTTAGCAACCTTCTATCTGATTTGGCTATAAATTATGATCACGTAATACTGATGGGGGATTTTAATGTACACATTGATGTGGAAACTGACACTTTTAGCAAATGTTTTACTTATTTGTTAAATTCAGTAGGATTTTGTCAGATTGTCAAAGGTCCAACTCATAATAATAACCACACATTAGATTTAATTATAATTTACAAAGTTGAAATTCAAAATTTATATATTATTCCATTAAATGAAGTTATTTCCGATCACTACTTATTTACATTTGATTTAGTCCTGCCCTTGCCAACACACTCCCAGATTAAAACAAAGACAGTGCGACATCTAGATTGTAATTCTGCTTCAAAATGTATAGGCACTTTGAGTAAGTCGAGTGTAACTGTGGAAAACCATTTAGATCAGCTAACATCACATTATAATGTGACCTTGAGAGATGCTCTGGATGCAGTGGCTCCCCTTAAAACAAAAGTGATCAAAGCACATAGAAACTCTCCCTGGTTTAATGAAAACACTTGAGCTCTTAAATTAGAGTGTCAAAAACTGGAGTGCAGATGAAGAACAACAAAGCTACATGTCTTTCAAATTGCATGGACAGAGAGTGTTAAAAAATATAAAAAAGCCCTCTTTAAAGCTTGCTCAGAATACTATTCTACATTAATAGATAGCAATAATAAAAATCCTCAGGTACTGTTTAGAACAGTGGCTAAATTAACAAATGGAAATTCAGACCAACAGTGCAAAATACCAACAGATATTAGCAGTACAGACTTTATGAACTTCATCAATTAGAAAATTAAAAATATAAGATCCCAGATCTCTGCATCGCAGTACAAACCAAATACTAGCTTAGCAGACCCTGTCTCACATTGCATTCAGCACTTTAGTAATTTTAATCCTGTAACTGAGCAGGAAGTCTTAACTTTAATTTCTAAAATGAAGCCCACTACTTGTTCCCTAGATCCAGTGCCAACAAAACTAGTAAAAAGTGCAATGGATGTTCTTGCAGCGCCTATTCTAAACATTATCAGTAGTTCATTATTGCATGACACAGTACCAGATACACTAAAAGTGTCAGTCATTAAACCATTGCTTAAAAAGTCAGACCTAGACCACACATACTAAATAATTATAGGCCTATTTCAAATCTATCGTTTCTCTCTAAAATATTTGAAAAAGTAGTCGCCAGTCAGCTTCAGACACACCTTACGCATTACAATTTATTTGGTTTTCGCACTGGTCATAGTACAGAAACGGCACTAACGCGGGTTGTAAACGACATTCTGATATCCTCTGATGAGGAAACTCCACTGTAATTATGTTGTTGGACTTAAGTGCAGCATTTGACACCATCAACCATTCTATTTTACTGCACAGGCTAGAAAATGATGTTGGGCTTACAGGCACCATGCTCGCTTGGTTTAGTTCTTACTTATCAAATCAATTCCAATATGTACAGAAATGTGCTGAGAGTATTCCATCATTATACACAGAAGTTCAATATGGTGTCCTGCAGTGCTCAGTAATGGGACCTTTACTGTTTTCACTTTACATGCTTCCACTGGGATCTATCATTAGGAAACATAATGCAGATGACACCCAGTTATACCTTTCATTTAAATCAAATGAAGTTTCTCTGATGTTGTCTTTAATTAGTTGTGTTAGCGAATTAAAGGAGTGGATGAATAAGAACTACTTGTCTTTAAATACAGATAAAACAGAGATGTTAATTGTTGGAGGGAATGACGCTGATCATAACAATATTCTGTCATCATTTAACTCAGTTGGAATCCCAATTAATCTTACTGAATCAGCCCGCAATCTAGGAGTTATCTTTGACTCTAGCATATCATTTAAAGTGCATATTACAAAGTTGTCCAAAACATGTTTCTTCCATCTTAAAAATATTAGGAAATTAAGGCGCTTTCTAAATAAACAGGATGCTGAGAAATTAATTCATGCATTTATCTCTAGTAGGATTGACTACTGCAATGCGGTTTTCACTAGATGTTCAAACTGTTCTCTATACAGCCTCCAGTTAATCCAAAATGCGGCTGCAAGAATTATTACAAGAACAAGTAGTACTAGGGTGTTGTACCGTGTTAGCTATTATGAATGTAGAGAAAAGCCAAGCAAAATGACACCTTTTATTGGCTAACTAAAAAGATTACAATATGCAAGCTTTCGAGGCAACTCAGGCCACTTCTTCAGGCAAGATGTAATACAGAAACTGGAGTTCCCTGTGTTGATATACACACTCTAGGACAAGAAACAACATTGGTAAATCTTTAAATGAGAAATTTTAAATGTAAAAAATGTATAGATTCATTCAGGCTAGGGTTAATTTAACAAGAGAGAGAAGAACAATGTATGGTCAAGATCTTTGAATAAGATAACTGTCCAACAAAGTCTTTTAAAGTTTGTAATGAGTTTTTCAAAACAATGTGGATCTGTAGACAGGTTGTCTGTCATTCTGAGAGGTATAAACAATCCTCATATCTGGCCATAAAACTCTTGTCTTTATTCAAGCCATGTTGTAATGTATTAAATTTTAGCATGAGTTTAACTTCCCATTCTTTTCTCTCTTGCTGTGTTTTGAAGTTGCCCATAAGCACTGTGACTTTAAAGTCCCTCTCACAGTGTCCATGGCTGTTGAAGTGGGCCACTACAGGAACATCTGTGTTGCCATGTTTAATGTGGAACCTGTGTAAATTCATTCTCTGGTGGAGTATTTGTCCAGTTTCTCCTACATAGAGTGCAGTGTCAGGACATTTCATGCAGAGAATCAGGTAGACTACATTAGATGATCTGCAGGGAAATGATCCCTTTATGTGATGTTCAAGTCGGCAGTGTGGTATAACTATACGGTCGGTATCATAAATGTGGGCACATGTTTTGCATCTTTTCTGTAGACATGGAGATGTGCCATTTTCTGTTGGTTCACTTAAGGAGCTTCGGACAATTAGTTGCTAACCCTAATTTTTTCTTTTCATTTCTCTAAGGGTTAGGGATAATTTTAAATTCAGCTGGTAATAAATGGAGTTTGTAGGATATCATGCACTAATAAGTTTCATGTGCAGGGATACTTGCTTTGTACAAAAAAGATTTGTTAATGCTTTTTGTGGAAATAAAAAGCAAAGTAATGCAGCAGATGTATGCTGCCTTCAAGGCTGGATTAAGCCCCCAATGGGCTCCAGGGTTTCAAAACTCAAAAGACAACCCTCCATTTACCCCTTCAGGCACACACATATACTTACACATTATGAACATCACACATGTCAGTAGCAAGTCATGTACAGGCTTAGAAGTACATAAAAAAAAAACTCCAAGACTTTACAATTTCACGTTACTTTTTTGGTAGTGTATAATGCCAAAACCTATATTGGAGAAGTCCAGTTAAAAAAAAAACATATAAAAATGGGAATAGCTACTGTAGAAGAAGAGGCGTGTGTTACAATGAATATAACAAGCAAATTGATGAATGCAACATCACATATAAGTGAAATAAACTTTGTTCTGAAAGTGTAGTTAACAAATATCAATTAAACATTTTATAAGGTAATGTAAACAACATGACAAGTTAATATTTGACTGAGCATTTTGGGTTCACATATTTGCACCAAATGTACGAGGAATTCCTATATTCATGTTTGTGATTCTTTGGTGTGGTCTTGTTGTCTTCCACATTCCTGTTCACTTCTATATTGGACAGAAGATTGCTACTAAACATGTTAGAAACAGCAATATTGGCTGTTTTCTGACTATCCATAAGGTCAGACTGATTAGTCTCAACATACAGTTTGTTCAAATCATCATTTAGGTTTTTTTGTTTGTTTTTTAAGCTTCAACTGTCAGTTATAGTTTCGATTCTCTCTGATTTTCCTTCTTTTTACCACTGAGCTGTAGCTTTGTACAACCATCCGTTTTGCCATTTTTCTCTTTTGTGGCACATCAAACGGTACAGCATCATAAAAAAGTCCTACTGTATTAGGTACTTTCTCTAAGCATGCCCAACTGACTTGTATTTTTCTTTTACAACCTTTCTGTTTAGATTGGATTGGATAAGTTTATAATCATTAGTTTCAAAGGTGGAGTAGGGATGTGTGCTAGATAGCAGGTTGCTGTGAATGCCTGTCTTTTAAAATTAGGACTTTTCTTGTGTAACCACAAAGGGGGCACCACTGAGCTCCAAATTGCAGTCACAATAATGATTAAACACAATTCTGGTTAAAAAAATATATTTATTCACCTCTAACACCTTTCTTACAGAAACACAAGTCCTGATGCACAAATACAAATTCTCTCCTTCCACCTCCGTTAGAGTGAGACTGACCTGGGAACTACTTCCTGTATGATGCCAAGTTCATCCGGAGCATGTCTGGGTCATGTGGAAACCAGGATATTCTTCCCCCAGCAGTGCCATCTGACAGTACCCAAATACCCCAATAGGGCTGAGTTTCTGGTCTTCAATTTCCATGCCACCCTGTGGGAGTCCTTATCGGCCCAGCCCAGAGGATCACTGCTACTTGTCATATGAGGAAATTAACTGCTCCCGGCATGCCTGTTTGCCCAGTCCATTCATCATGGCCTCCTGTCTTTGCAAGAATTCACCCTTTATCCTGGCTAGGATACCTGTCCTTCCTCTATGGCAGCTACACTAGTTATTAGCCATTTTTTTTCTCATATTCTATGGCCCCAAAGTCATCCTGATGGTAGATCCAACCTTGACTGCATTGCTGTAATTGTTACCTGCTAAATGCCATTTTTGGCTAAGCTGATTTTTTTAAATCATAAAATAAATTGAAACCTAACTTGTCACTGGAGTGACCACTTGCAAGAGTGTTTATGAATAACTTTCCTGTGGTAATGGAGTGTTACAATATATTGGTGCTCCTGTATAATTTCAAATATAAACTAAATTATAATTCCTCTATTGACATAGTGTTATTTTTAATATATTGCCAAGTGGATAAGTGAATTATAAAGTGTGAATTGAACTGATATTTTAGGTTCAATAAAAATAATTATTTTAATTGACAACAGCCTTTAAGGGAAGGCAAACATTTTCCTGTCCTTTATTTCCTGATAGATCAGGATACCAAGAAAAGGAGCTGGGTGAGTAGGGGCTCATATGTTCATTGTATGTTACATTCGGAAAAAGATTAAAAGCCACTGACTTAGTGGCTTATTACAACATATTGGCAATATGTGAAATTTTCAAATGCAAACTAAATTTAGTTATTGTGCGTTTATTGACTCAAAAACTTTTCAATCTTAGAAGCAGACAGGGGAGAAGATGACAGCCAGAGTATCATGCCACCCATAATGCCTGGTGATAGAGTGTCACATACATTTTGCAGCTGCCCAGAGTGACATGTTTGGCGTCCAGAAAAGAATGGAGTAATGAATTTCAATATCTGCTTTTGCTAAAATTTATTCATATCACTAATCAAAAAGTCTCCCTAGATGCCAAATGACAAAAAAAGTGTTTGCATTGCTTGATGGTTCAAAGCAGTACATTACAGGTCTCTGATCTGAAGATGGGAAATTAAAGTAACACTTTAATTTTTTGTTTATAAAATAATTTCCTACTAACAAAATTTCACTATAAGGTTTGCTATTCAATAAAATTTTGAAATTGGCCAAGGGACGGAATACTTTTGTATAACTGATGTAAAATAAATGTATAATTGGTACATGGCAAGAGATTTCTTGACTAAAGATGAAAAGAATTGCAAAGGTGTAAGTAATTTGAATATTCAGATATTCAAAGAAATAAATAACAAGTATTTTACTTCATAGTGAACTCTAACTTTAACTGATAACTCACAATTCCAGAACAAAATGTAAGTAACAAAGAGAATTGTTTGGCATCCCTGCAGGGGTTGAGGAAGATTCCTTACCCAGTTGGGTTGATATAATGGAGTGAAGACACAGCCTGGCCAAGCAGAGCCCCAGTTGGTATCAGGGACAAGTAATGAAAGGACCAAAAGAAATTGCTTTCAATGGAAAATTCATTCCCTGGCACGAGAGGTGGTGGTTCCTTTGCCTGACTCCCAAGTCAGATATCTACAGAATTGATTGGGATTTGGAGTCTGGATGGACGACCCTGTAGTAGTCTTTGGGTTTTGGCAGAAGGCATTATGGAAAAGGTGATAGCGGCTTCTGTGTAAACCGGAAGTGCTTTCACAGTTTAACATCTCAACCTCAGAAGCACTCCGGGTTCAAGATAAAAAGGAACTGTCTCACTGCATCAGAGAGCCAGGGTTGGGAGGGAATGAAATGACATTCGAGAAAGAGGACGGGAAGGAAACAGAAGATATTGGTGTACTATTTGGTCAGGGTACTCTTGCTAATAAATCTCTGTTTAATTGAACTTGGACTGTCTGTGTTTGAGGCACAGAGGTGCTCCCTCATGGTCAGAATATATACTGATTCTTGGTACACTGTTAGTGTTGCTAACAATATGCCAATTACAAAATTCAATATTTGAAACACAACAAATACAGTGCATCCGGAAAGTATTCACAGCGCATCACTTTTTCCACATTTTGTTATGTTACAGCCTTATTCCAAAATGGATTAAATTCTGCTTTTTGCAGATGATGTTGTCCTGTTTGCTTCATCAGGCTGTGATCTTCAGCTCTCTCTGGATCGGTTCACAGCTGAGTGTGAAGCGGCTGGGATGGGAATCAGCACCTCCAAATCTGAGACCATGGTCCTCAGCCGGAAAAGGGTGGAGTGCCCTCTCAGGGTTGGGAGCGAGATCCTGCTCCAAGTGGAGGAGTTCAAGTATCTCAGGGTCTTGTTCACGAGTGAGGGAAGAATGGAGTATGAGATCGACAGGCGGATCGGTGCGGCGTCCGCAGTGATGCGGGCTCTGCATCGGTTTGTCGTGATGAAAAAGGAGCTGAGCCACAAGGCAAAGCTCTCAATTTACCAGTCGATCTATGTTCCTACCCTCACCTATGGTCATGAGCTATGGGTAGTGACTGAAAGAACGAGATTGCGAATACAAGTGGCTGAAATGAGTTTTCTCCGCAGGGTGTCTGGGCTCTCCCTTAAAGATAGGGTGAGAAGCTCAGTCATCCGGGAGGGGCTCAGAGTAGAGCCGCTGCTCCTCCGCATCGAGAGGAGTCAGATGAGGTGGCTCGGGCATCTGATCAGGATGCCTCCTGGACGCCTCCCTGGTGAAGTGTTCTGGGCATGTCCAACCGGGAGGAGGCCCCGGGGAAGACCCAGGACACGCTGGAGGGACTATGTCTCCCGGCTGGCCTGGGAACGCCTCGGGATTCTCCCGGAAGAGCCAGAAGAAGTGGCCGGGGAGAGAGAATTCTGGGCATCTCTGCTCAAGCTGCTGCCCCCGCGACTCGACCTCAGATAAGCGGAAGAGGATGGATGGATGGATTAAATTCATTTTTTTCCTCAGAATTCTACAACACCCCATAATGACAACGTGAAAAAGTTTACTTGAGGTTTTTGCAAATTTATTAAAAATAAAAAAATTGAGAAAGCACATGTACATAAGTATTCACAGCCTTTGCCGTGAAGCTCGAAATTGAGCTCAGGTGCATCCTGTTTCCCCTGATCATCCTTGAGATGTTTCTGCAGCTTAATTGGAGTCCACCTGTGGTAAATTCAGTTGACTGGACATGATTTGGAAAGGCACACACCTGTCTATATAAGGTCCCACAGTTGACAGTTCATGTCAGAGCACAAACCAAGCATGAAGTCAAAGGAATTGTCTGTAGACCTCCAAGACAGGATTGTCTTGAGGAATATATCTGGGGAAGGTTACAGAAAAATGTCTGCTGCTTTGAAGGTCCCAATGAGCACAGTGGCCTCCATCATCCGTAAGTGGAAGAAGTTCGAAACCACCAGGACTCTTCCTAGAGCTGGCCAGCCATCTAAACTGAGCGATCGGGGGAGAAGGGCCTTAGTCAGGGAGGTGACCAAGAACCCGATGGTCACTTTGTCAGAGCTCCAGAGGTCCTCTGTGGAGAGAGGAGAACCTTCCAGAAGGACAACCATCTCTGCAGCAATCCACCAATCAGGCCTGTATGGTAGAGTGGCCAGACGGAAGCCACTCCTTAGTAAAAGGCACATGGCAGCCCGCCTGGAGTTTGCCAAAAGGCACCTGAAGGACTCTCAGACCATGAGAAAGAAAATTCTCTGGTCTGATGAGACAAAGATTGAACTCTTTGGTGTGAATGCCAGGCGTCACGATTGGAGGAAACCTGGCACCATCCCTACAGTGAAGCATGGTGGTGGCAGCATCATGCTGTGGGGATGTTTTTCAGAGGCAGGAACTGGGAGACTAGTCAGGATAAAGGGAAAGATGACTGCAGCAATGTACAGAAACATCCTGGATGAAAACCTGCTCCAGAGCGCTCTTGACCTCAGACTGGGGCGACGATTCATCTTTCAGCAGGACAACAACCCAAAGCACACAGCCAAGATATCAAAGGAGTGGCTTCAGGACAACTCTGTGAATGTCCTTGAGTGGCCCAGCCAGAGCCCAGACTTGAATCCGATTGAACATCTCTGGAGAGGTCTTAAAATGGCTGTGCACTGACGCTTCCCATCCAACCTGATGGAGCTTGAGAGGTGCTGCAAAGAGGAATGGGGGAAACTGGCCAAGGATAGGTGTGCCAAGCTTGTGGCATCATATTCAACAAGACTTGAGGCTGTAGTTGCTGCCAAAGGTGCATCGACAAAGTATTGAGCAAAGGCTGTGAATACTTATGTACATGTGATTTCTCAGTTTTTTTATTTTTAATAAATTTGCAAAAACCTTAAGTAAACTTTTTTCACATTGTCATTATGGGGTGTTGTGTGCAGAATTCTGAGGAAAAAAATGAATTTAATCCATTTTGGAATAAGGCTGTAACATAACAAAATGTGGAAAAAGTGATGCGCTGTGAATACTTTCTGGATGCACTGTAAAAGGATTGAAAATTTGTAAAAGGGAAAAGGGGTCACACATGTACTCATTCTAACAAAGAAAGGACATGGTTATTTTTAAAAAAACACAATAAGCAAAAATGTGTAGTGTTTACCTATAATATGTATATTGTGACCAGCTTCCCAAATTACACTGAGGCCAAATGTGAGGATTATCAAAATAATAAAATCAGGTCAAAATAAAGTTGTAGTGTGAAACATTTTTTTCAATTGTATCTGTTAAAAATGTTCATATTAATGTGTTTTTTTATTTTGTTACGCTAGTATAGGCTCTTGGAATTCTATGACCTAGTACATAAAAAGCATGAGAAAAAATATACTGATAAGTTGTGAATGTCTTCAGAACATACTGTTATATATGTTTTTATTGGATTGTTGCTCTTCAAAAATTAGAACATCTGGGGTAAAAGCAAGCCATAGTTTGGTTAGTAACTATCACATAATCAAAAGAGCTGCACTTTCCATTGTGTTGCGATTACACCCACATGATTGTAAGAGCTGGTGAAAGTGAATCCCTATGTAGAGAATCTTATGAAGAATATTGTGGAGTGACAGACCGTTGACACCTCTTGAGACTTTGTCCGGATGGGACCACTGTATATGCATGTATAGCTGTGCCTTGTGTGGGATATTGCAGAGTGACTGACAATTGGCACCACTAGATACTTTTTCTGGATTGGATTGTTATGCGTATGTATTTGTATCCCTCTATTTGTACTTTAATCTTCAAGGACAAGTGTATACAAACCCAATAAACATTGCTGGTAAATCTCAAAAATTTCACAATAATTCATTCCATCATGAGGTTTATCTGATTTATCTTCAGAAGAATTTGCTATTCAGTGACAAAAGCTATTTCTATATTCAAACATGAAAGATAAATTGTCATTTTTTCTTGATGAAACAAACTGACATGGGGGAGAACCCTTTGCACAAGGTGCTGTGTACCACTCCTTTGTTGCATTGTCTGCCTCAAAAATCAGTGATATAAACATATGAATGTAGACAATAATATTAAGTGTTTTGTGTATCTCTTCTTGAGTGAATGTATTCTTTTCATTTCTTCCTGTCTTGTGTCCAGTGCTCCTGGGATAGTTTCAGACTTTAAACACTCAAGTGTGACAAGATACAACAGCTTTCAGGTCAATTGTAAAAAGTCACAGCATTAGTGAAGAGTGAAATACTCTATGGCTCCACAAGGGACTGGAGAATTTGGGGGGAGTTCAATTTGAAAAAACCAAGCATTTTGGACTGATGTCTTACCTAGAGTCAGTTTCTGGCCCTCATCTAGTACTCCCAGTATACGATCCTGCCTACACTGATTCCAATTTGAATTAACCTGTTTTAAAAATGGATAGGTAATTATCAAGGCATATTCTTTTTACATGTTGAAGAACACTCTTATTCTGTGCTTGACTCTAGGAGTGTATTAGACTGCAATATGGATTTTAGTAATTATAATTATTTTTAACATTTTATAGCTACATTCTCCAATAACTGCCTATCCCCATCCACTCCTCATTTCTGAGGCAGCAAGATGAAAACCCTATGTAAACGACAATTAAAAAGGTATCAAATGTGCGAGTAAAGCACATTACAGGGACCAATTTAAATAAGATAGAGAAGAAGGATTTGGAAGCAACATCTGAGCTTACTTGTTTATCCTTTCCATCTCCAGCCAGGAAAATCTTGACCCAGAGTTAGAAATGTGAACCTTTTCCATCTCTGTCTTTCCTTGCTGCCAGATCTCAAGTTACCAGTGCCCAAAACCAGACCTCCTTTCACTCAAAGACAATAAACAGAAATACTTGCTGGTATCCCATCCCTTTGTTACATTTCTGTTGTGGTGTCTTTACAAAGAAAAAAATCCTACCTCAAGCAGGTCATGCTAACAGCAAATGCACAAATTATTCAACTGTTAATAGTTATATACTTATAGTTTTTAATATTCACAAAAAGTATGTAATGAAATGTGCCTATCATCAATTGAATAATGTATCCAGTTATTAGGTAAGATTGACTTTATTATCCCTAAAGGAATCTTGTTTGCAGCAGGAAAATACAAAACATAAGGCACTGTAACACAGATACATAAAATAAACCAATCCACAACAGCTAACAACTGGTGTTATTCTGAATACACACTCTCAACAAAGAAGAATAATTATATTAACCAGTACACAAAATTACAACTCAGCATTATCCCTACAAGTGACAGAATTCAAAATTCTTTTTGCCACATTAGAAAGATATGCCTCATATCACAGGACAGTTCAAGGCAATGAATTGCTGTCACCATACCTGAATTGACAGGCAGCATATTCATTGTTCAAGCTACAATACCCTTCTTCAGCTCAGAGTACTAATTGCAGTCCAATGATTACTACTCTCCATAGTGAGTGTCTATGTGGGTTTATTTTTCTCTAACATCTCAAAGCTGTGATGTTAGTTTAGTTGGCTATAAGAAGCTGCAGCTGTATCAATGCAGATGTGTGTTCAGAGGGCCCTGTAATGGCGTCTGTAGCAAAAGAAGCTCCATGGAGAAGAAGGAAGTACCTTTGTACATAGATAATACAGTGGCAAACAAGTCCTAAACACAAAATTCCCAAAGACAGGTCAAAAAACAAAGCAAATAACTCAAAAATCCAGTACACAGCAATAACCAAAAGAGAACTCTGCAGAATAAGCATATACAGTGGTGTGAAAAACTATTTGCCCCCTTCCTGATTTCTTATTCTTTTGCATGTTTGTCACACAAAATGTTTCTGATCATCAAACACATTTAACCATTAGTCAAATATAACACAAGTAAACACAAAATGCAGTTTTTAAATGATGGTGTTTATTATTTAGGGAGAAAAAAAATCCAAACCTACATGGCCCTGTGTGAAAAAGTAATTGCCCCCTTGTTAAAAAATAATCTAACTGTGGTGTATCACACCTGAGTTCAATTTCCGTAGCCACCCCCAGGCCTGATTACTGCCACACCTGTTTCAATCAAAAAATCACTTAAATAGGAGCTGCCTGACACAGAGAAGTAGACCAAAAGCACCTCAAAAGCTAGACATCATGCCAAGATCCAAAGAAATTCAGGAACAAATGAGAACAGAAGTAATTGAGATCTATCAGTCTGGTAAAGGTTATAAAGTCATTTCTAAAGCTTTGGGACTCCAGCGAACCACAGTGAGAGCCATTATCCACAAATGGCAAAAACATGAAACAGTGGTGAACCTTCCCAGGAGTGGCCGGCCAACCAAAATTACCCCAAGAGCGCAGAGACGACTCATCCGAGAGGTCACAAAAGACCCCAGGACAACGTCTAAAGAACTGCAGGCCTCACTTGCCTCAATTAAGGTCAGTGTTCACGACTCCACCATAAGAAAGAGACTGGGCAAAAACGGCCTGCATGGCAGATTTCCAAGACGCAAACCACTGTTAAGCAAAAAGAACATTAGGGCTCGTCTCAATTTTGCTAAGAAACATCTCAATGATTGCCAAGACTTTTGGGAAAATACCTTGTGGACTGATGAGTCAAAAGTTGAACTTTTTGAAAGGCAAATGTCCCGTTACATCTGGCGTAAAAGGAACACAGCATTTCAGAAAAAGAACATCATACCAACAGTAAAATATGGTGGTGGTAGTGTGATGGTCTGGGGTTGTTTTGCTGCTTCAGGACCTGGAAGGCTTGCTGTGATAGATGGAACCATGAATTCTACTGTCTACCAAAAAATCCTGAAGGAGAATGTCCGGCCATCTGTTCGTCAACTCAAGCTGAAGCGATCTTGGGTGCTGCAACAGGACAATGACCCAAAACACACCAGCAAATCCACCTCTGAATGGCTGAAGAAAAACAAAATGAAGACTTTGGAGTGGCCTAGTCAAAGTCCTGACCTGAATCCAATTGAGATGCTATGGCATGACCTTAAAAAGGCGGTTCATGCTAGAAAACCCTCAAATAAAGCTGAATTACAACAATTTTGCAAAGATGAGTGGGCCAAAATTCCTTCAGAGCGCTGTAAAAGACTCATTGCAAGTTATCGCAAACGCTTGATTGCAGTTATTGCTGCTAAGGGTGGCCCAACCAGTTATTAGGTTCAGGGGGGCAATTACTTTTTCACACAGGGCCATGTAGGTTTGGATTTTTTTTTCTCCCTAAATAATAAAAACCACCATTTACAAACTGCATTTTGTGTTTACTTGTGTTATATTTGACTAATGGTTAAATGTGTTTGATGATCAGAAACATTTTGTGTGACAAACATGCAAAAGAATAAGAAATCAGGAAGGGGGCAAATAGTTTTTCACACCACTGTACATACAATGTACTGCAAGGAACTGTATATTCTCTCAGCTATTACAAGGTTGAGGACAGTCCCTTGACAGAAATTAACAGGTGGCCCTGCCTCTTGGGAAACCTCCCACATAATGCATGGACAAATAGAAATTAAATAATGCATGAAACTAAACAAAATACACACAATAATGGCAATAAGCAACATAAATAAAAATACAAACATAAACAAATGTATCAAACATGAGCAAAAAATACATAAAAAAGAAATGTGAACATCAAACTAGAGAGAAACTGAAACCTAACATCCATCACTTGCCACATGTGATCAAAAGTTTTTTTGGCATCAGTTGAGATAGTGTTGCTCTAGAGCAGAGCACCATTGCAAACAGGAAAGGGCTCAGAGCTAATCCTTAATGTAATCTTACTCTCACCTTGAACCAGGCTGTCATTCCTACTGCAGTTACTCTGTCCTTACATATATCCTGCACCACCCGCACATACTTTTCTGATACTCCAGACTTCTCTCATACAGTACCATAACTCCTCTCTTGGCAACCTGTGATATGCTTTCAAGTCCACAGACATGCATTGCAATTCCTTCTGACCTTCCTTGTCCTTCTCCATCATCACTCTTAAAGGAAAAATTACGTTTGTAATAATAATTTGTTACATTTATATAACACTTTTCTCACTAGTAGTCCTTCCTGGCATGAAACCATATTGCTGCTCACAGATCGCTACCTCTCCCCTGAGTCTATCTTCCATCACTCTTCCTACTGAAGCTCAGCACAACTCACTTATTCTTGAAAAAATGGTACTAATATGCTTCTCCATTCCTTAGGCATCTTCTCGCTTTTGAAGATTTTGTTAAACAATCTTGTTAGAAACTCTACTGCTATCTCACCTAAACATCTCCATGCCTTCATTGATATATTATCCTTGCCAGCTGTGTTTCCACGTTTCATCCTCTTCATAGCTTCCCTCACTTCAGTCTTGCTGATCCCCGATACTTTATGATTTACCATTTCATCCAACCTACACTCTCTCTCATTTTATATATTAATAAGTTCTTCAAAGTACACCATCTACCTTTTCAACACACTCTCCCCACTTGTCAACAAATTTCCATCTGCATCCTTTATCACTTTGACCTGCATCACCTTCTTTCCCACTCGGTCCTTCTGCCAGGCCAATTGGTACAAGTGCTTTAATCCTTACTTTGCATCCAGCTTCTCATAGAGCTCGATATATGCCTTTTCCTTAACCTTCACCACCTCTCTCTTCACCTTGTGCCACAATTTTTTGTATACCTGTTTGCTTTTGTCATCTCTCTGTTTATCCCAATTCTTTTTCGCTAACTTCTTCATCTTTATGTTTTCCTGTACTTCCTCATTCCACCACCGAGTCTCTTTGTCTTCCTTCCTCTGTCCACGTATCACACCAAGCACCTTTCTAGCTTTCTCCCTTACCACTTTAGCTTTGGTGTTCCAATCACCAACACCCAGTTCCTGTGTCACTTTCTCTCTGAATTTCACACAATAGTCTTTCTCTTTCAGCTTCAACCACCTGACCCTTGTTCCATTCTCACTGTATTCCTTTTATTCACCTTGAAATTCATACTGCATACCACCAATCGATACTGTCTAGTTACACTATCCTCTGCCATCACCTAACAGTCTCTAATCTCTTTCACATTGCATCACCTACAAAGGACATAGTCCACCTGGAGAGTCTTTCTGCTCACATGGTGAGCCTCCACCAGTTGGTGTAAATAAAGTACTGTACTTTATAGAGATGACTCGAGATTTTTTTTTTTTTTTTTTTACCATTTTCCGTAACAGAGGGAAGAGGTGTTATACTTTCTATATCCGAACGCAAGTAATTTACTGGGCTTGGCATCTGATATATAATAATTTCTCCTATTGTGGTGGACCTGAAACTCTACTCTGAGCATTATGCTTAGTTCTAACCTTAACAATTTATAGTTTGAATCCTTATCAACCAACAGGTGGTGCATTCTTTCGAAAAGGGCAAGTCTAGATTCAAATTCAAAGATTATGTTGCATTTAACAGATTAGTGAGCAAAGAATAATAGAGTGAATTCCTGGATACATTCTTTAATTCTTAAATTCTTTAACTGCCTCCCAAAATGCACTAAAAGTATTCACTTAAAGGAACACTCCACCCAAAAATGATAATTTTATCTGTTTTTATCTTTTACTTACATAGTGTTGTTTGTAGTAACAGCTGAGAACAAGTTTTCATATCATGTTTATGAAGAGCAGAGATAACAAAGTTTCTGATACAATGAGGACAGTGGTGGAAAGTGACAAATTACATTTACTTTTGTTACTGTACTTGAGTAGATGATGTAGGGAATTGTACATTTAAGGTGCTTTTAAATGCACTTTTACTATTTAGAAAGTGTATTTATTTAGAAACAATCCTATTTTAATATATTTTAAGTTCGGGTTGTAACAAAGCTCAGAGTTCACAGTGGCAAAATAAAATAAAACTACATATAAACATTTTTAGGATCCTAGATCATGATCTGGAAGCACAAAATATTTTAGTAAATGACATAATGGCCATGTATTTTTCTCATTTTTTTTTGGCTCAGTAAGTGGATACGTATGACAGTGTAATGATCCGGTGTATTAGCCAAGATTGTAAGATAAATCTTTTTTTGTAATGCTTTAGCATTATAGACTCTTAAGTTCATATTGCCCTTGAATTACTTTGTTTAGTACATTTCCAGAGCGCAGCTATTGTATTTGAACAAGCACCATGAATTATTCAAATAACTTGTTGTATTACAACCTGAATTCATATGTATTTTATGATTTACTGTATTGTTGCCTTGGTTCTCTGTTTCTCGATTATGATTTGGGACTTGTCTGCTTTAGGATTACCTTTTCTAGATAGTTCATTTTTCCACTTCTGTGTTTTATTTGTAATTTCCTTGTTTATCATTTTTTTTCCTTTTAGTAACAAACTGGACTTTAATTATTTTTTCCTTCTTGTGAGGCATTTAGGAACATTTAAGCTTATTTTTGAACTATAATCAAGTTTTCCCCTTACAGACCTAGTCAGGCTTAAAGTAAGCTGGTCTTGGAGAGTATCTTCTACACTGGTCAGTGAAAGTTCTGGCCAGCTTTATGTTCTTTTGTGGAGGCCTCACACCCATGTTTGCTACATTCCTCCACTAAAGACAGAAACCATCGGCGCTTTAGTGATTGCCCTCTGATATAATTTATAATCCCAACTAACTTTTTTTCCCATTGTCAGCTTCAAAATTTCCTTTTTTCATTTTGCAACATAGCTGTTCTTAATAGAGAATGCAGTAATGTGCAAAAATGTTATTTATCCTTACTTTTGTTCAGCAATATTACAAGACCCTTCTCCTTTCCAACCATTGATGGAACACCATCTGTGGTAACCGACACCAGTTTACTCTTGTTAATTTCCTTAAAAAAAATCAATCAGAGCCAAATATCTTCTCCTCTTGATTGTTCTTTAATTGGGAGAAGGGTAAGCATTTCCTCAGCCAGATCCACTCCATTAAAAACAATGCACCCCCACAATGACCTGTGCCATATTTGATATATCTGATGACTCGTCAATGGCCAGACTAAAATGTTCTGCGTTAGTTAGGTCTTACGTGGGTTTGAAAAAGATTATCGAAAATTGTTCCAACTCTTCAGGCTACTGTAGAATCTAGTAGTTGCAATTTTGATATCTGACCAATTATATCATCTTTGCTTTTATAATCGAAACGAGATTCACCACACTCCAACAAACATTTCTTAATAACCTCACCTTCAGTAAACCTGTGGCTCTTTACAATGTTCCACGCTACTTTATATGACGCTTCTGTGACGAGATCAGTCTCTTATTTTGCATCGTATTAAATTTTCCTGGCCATGCAGGCTGTCTAGAAGTGAGCAGATTTTATCCTTTCTTAAATTGCTCTGAGGTGGATATCATCTGTTTAAAGTCAGTATGACGGCTTTCATGGTGATGCTGGATATTTGCACATTTTGGTACCACTATGCTTCTCTGACAAAGCAGACATAGAGGTGTATTGTTTATTTCAGTGAATTCAAATTCTTCTTCCCATACTATATTAAATGTCCTATGCGCAACTGAAGTTTTGCTTTTCGCCATTTTTTTGTCATTTTCATCTGTATCTCTTTTGGTATATGGCCGGCCGTTCTTCCCGGCCAATACCCTCACACCGCCAGATGGAGCCCTCCCAGCAACATGGAGGTGCCCCGAATTCCAGCAGGGCTGGATACCGTGGGAGCCGCCAGGGAATGCTGCAGGGAGGCCCAGGGACTTGTACTTTCCATATAGCCCAGAACTACTTCACAATCATGGGAACGGAAGAGATGATATACTTCCGGGCTGAAGAAAAGAAGAGTTTTGATCTGACCTGGAAGTGCTAAGAATCACATGGACTGAGGGGATCAGAAGCACGTCCGGGTCATGGACTATAAAAGGACTGTGGGAGATCCCAGCAGTGAGCCGAGTTGGGAGGAAGGGTGACTGAGTTGCTTGGAGTGGAGGATTGTGAATTGATTATTGTTTATTATTGAGTATTGTGAAGTGGGGGTGCTTTGTGCACTTTATTATTATAATAAATATTCATTTGGACTTTTATCTGGTGTCTGACGTCTGGTCTGAGGGTTCAAGGGGTCAATAGCGCACCCAAACTGTCACACTCTCTAAACTTTTATCAAGTTGTGATACAAAAAAAAGTAACATCGCTTGAACAGAAAAGTATAAAATGCTAGTCATTCCCTTTTCAGAGAAAGTAATGAGTTTGTTTTGAAATTTAAATTCTGAAAATGATTCATAGCCTAGGCTGCATGTGGCCCACAGGCCATTTGTTGATTAGTATTATTCTACTGTGATGGTAGTAGAACCGTCACTGGGTCTTTTGTCAATGAGGGGAGCCAGAAGAACCAGCAGCAGCCACTATTTAGCCAAATATAATACAAATAAGAGCTGGCAGGTGCAGTGCTGAAATATTTGTAAAGTTAAATGAATCTCCATAAGACACTTAATGTTAGTGCATCATTTTGGTAAATGTCAGATTTTTAATTTAAGATAATGCCTTCACTTACCAGCTTGGCAGAGACATCTTCTGGAGCGGACTAGCCGCGTTAGTGGTCAGTTGACGGACAGTTTTCATTCTATGCGTGCGCGGTTGGCTGCATACTCCCTTTATGCTGCTAAAAGCTCGCAAGCACCTGATTTTGCAGCAGTCAGGAGGAATGAAACAGGTTAAGGGGGAAAGCAGTCACAGTGCGGGGATGGTAGTAGTTTTACTCCACTTGTTCATGTATTTTATGTCATGTTGTTGTTTAAGAGTTTAGATGTAATCCCCGGGGATGTGTGAGATATAGGTAAGATAGTGTATGATAGTGTATGTGTAGGAATAAAGTGAGGATAACGGGGTGTACCATCCTCTGTCTGAATGGTAGGAGCCCATTGCCTTTAGGCAAGTGGGTAGGAAATACTAAAAAGGCCTCAGTGACATTAATAGGGAGGTGAATATTGAGGATAGGTGTCGCTATTATGTGTAGTACAAAAGTTAAATTTTTCTCCATTCTGTAGGTTGTTTTAAAGGCATTTTTTCAACCTTTTTAAGCCAGAGTCTCGTAGATTTCAGGGAGAGCTTCAGGACTTGGGGAGAGAGAGGTTTTGGCTGCTACAGGGCCATTGGATCAGTTATTCAACCTTTTCCTTTCTACCATTTTTTGTTTTTCGCAGCTTTGGACTATGTGCATTTTATGAGCCCTTGCCTCTAATTACTATGCATGAATGTTTTCAGTAATTTATTGAATTTATTCTGTTTGTTGGGTGTGACTATTCTGTTTTGCTGGATTGCTACATTTTCTTTTTTTTTGGATTGTTTATTCCCTCACGATTTTTTTTTGTTGTTGTTGTTTTTGTGGATTTTTGTCCTTAATCTCACCCGCAAATACTGGTTTATGATTTTTCTTGCAATAAACATTGGTGACTTTGAATTCAAGAGACTTTGTACTTTATCTGGGTTTTGGGGTACCTTGAGTGCTGCCCGGCTCTGAACTGCTAGCAGACACTGATCAAAGACAGTGTATCATGACATCTACCTGTATGCACAATACATTTCACACATTGAATCCAGTTTGCAGTGCTTTTATGCTTTTACACATGGATATTACTCTGTAATTGAAGATGCAGTGGAATGTTCTTGATGTAATGGTAGCAGTGACACTATTTATAAAAAATAAATAAATAATACAATACATCACTGGTTGCATTTAGAACAGCTGATCAGTCTCAATTATATAAACTAAAACTGCTTCATTATGTGTATAAACTGTATCCCTAAAGCTCTTGTGTTCCCTGCATATAAGAACTCTCAAGTTTACAGAAACCCATGTAATTAAGATAACTTTTAAACTAGTGTTTAAAATATAGCATAAATAATAAAAATCAAAGTTAATTTTACTGAAAAATAGTAGAGTAAATTTCCGATAACAACTTATTTTTAAGAATGAAGCAGTGCCCAATTATCAAGAAGAATAAACTAGGATAATGGACCGCATCACATTTAAAGAAAAAGCTGTTACCCTTCAGTGCATGATACATATATGAGGTGCATTTAGCATATACATCATTTCCCAAATGTGTATTGTGTGCATTGGTTAATTTCTGATATGTAGCAGTAATATTCTGTATACTGTGGCATTGGTTCCTGCCTTGTGCCCTGTGTTGGCTGGGATTGGCTCCAGCAGACCCCCGTGACCCTGTGTTTGGATTCAGCGGGTTGGAAAATGGATGGATGGATGGATATTCTGTATAAGAATATGGGCTATTGCAAAGTTTTTGGTTTCAAGCAAAATAGCAAGGCTACAGGTAAAAGCTCCACAATGACAATTGTAATGACTGCCTTTCTCAGTGTATGCTACACCTAAGAATTTGTCACACAAAAGGCTTAGTAAAACAAACTCCTTCAATGTACTATTGACAACATACAACTGCAACATTGTTGATTTCATACTGTAATTAGTATAGTGCAAGTCTATTAATAAATATGTTTTGTAAATTTAAAAATCATTCCAGATCGACAGAGTATGAACCACTTTGCTGTTGACGAATGGTCCAGTTTCGTAAACCAGACAATATTTACAGCTGAAAACAAACATGACCTCTGCGCTATTTGTTTTTGATTTTGTTTTGAAAATAGCTGCATTATTACATTTTTTAAAATTTTTATTATCATCATGTACTTCTAGTAACAGGAATGCATGGTCTGCTTTCCCAAATTTAAATCTTATTCCAGTTGAGGTGGAGTACAACGTACTCTGCAATTGATGATGGACTCCTTTTGCTAGAAGGTACAATAATTATAAATTGAAATTAGTAAGCCTGCTTTGCACTTTGTTTTGGTTTTCCTAAAGTTTTGAATTTCATTGACATCTACAGGCTAAGTTTGAAGTTTAATTGCCATATAAAGTACACTACATAATTTCTGTTTCTCTAAAATCAGTAATTTCCAAAATATTTTTTAAAACTTTTAGAAACTGATTCATATTACAATACAATTTCAAGTGGTACATATATGTATACTATGATGGTGAAGAAATATAGCAGCTGACTTACACCAAAGTTATTCTTTAAGAATATAAATATGGCTGACTGTGGAGAAACCAAACATAAACAGTTTTTTATACATACATATTCTTGGCACTGGCTTCATTTTTTGTTATACCTGTTACTCTCACATGAGTTGCTACCCCATGAGCACTATGATAAGCACTATTATGGTGCTGGAGATATCCTGGAGAAGACCGCATTGTCCTTTTGATAGTGACATATTGCACAAAAGTCTTATTGGGTTCCAATATTATTTAATAATGTGTCTTTAATTGTGATTACAGAAATTCAAAAATATTTACTGCAACTTTAGAATATTAGAATATCCAGACTTTTTTTATTCTGAATATCTCCTGTGCTAAAGCCACAGAATTGACCAATGTTGATACCATTATTAAATTAACAATAGTCCTACAAAAATCCATTAACAAACCAGAGATAATTTACATTACAATAGCAGACAAGGTCTTTGGAAGTATTATCCGAGAAATGTATTTTTTCCCAATTCATAAATTCCTAAGGATAAAGAGCAACACTGCATACATAGCACACAGAAATGGCCATCACTTGTTTATTTTTCAGCACAGCAAAAAGTAATTTTCAGGGTTCTAATCAGCATCTTACTGACAGAATGAGTGATTCATCGAGCATAAAAAGGCACTTTAGGCAATTATTTTTTTGTGATTTTCTTCTGTTTTTTTATTACTTGTCAAAAGGTGCCATAATATGTAGGTGATGGCCTGTATTAGGAAAGGCTTCTGCAGCTGCAGACATGCAATGTAAGTGTCAAAATCTATTTAAGAAGTAATACTGTGACTCACAATAAGGTAAATAACTTAGCTAAGAATAACCGTAAACCTGAATTGTAAAATAATCACTTTCCTGCTTGAATTCTTTCAGAGGATTTTGGAAAATAAATGAAACTATTACTGCTCACATCAATTCAAGGGGTATGAAAAGAAAGTCAGTATTGTATGACACAAGTGTTCTTTTGAAATTAGATCACCTAACTGACTAAAAATCATTTACAGGAATAGAAAGCTTAAAAAAGGTTTAATGATGAAAGTGATATTTGCTATATGTACTGTTATGACTGTAATAGAATTGGAACTTGGAAATTATGCAAAGTCAATATACTGTATGTTCCTATGCTTTACATATTTCTTATGTTAAATAATATCTTAACTTTCCTCTGGCAACTACTTTAAATATGTCTTGGATATTAAGTCCAGAGGGCAGATTTGGAGAGGTTGGAATATCCTTTTTAATGCTATGCTAAAAATACAGAAGCTAGGTTAAATGACCTAAACCTGTGGGATTTTTTTAACTGAAATGGGGAACAATCCCACCCACTGCTCATGAATATATTAATGGTTAATTACCTTGCTATTCATTAAAGAATTTTCAACTGACAAGTAGAATGTTTTTTCTCAGTTAAACTATGCATTTGCATATGTTTTCAAATCTATAAATGCAAAACACAGTAACTGAGATGGTCAGCTTTATACTAATAGTAACTTGAAATTACTATATTATATCATTAGCACTCGGTGATCATGACAGGCACCACACTCGCATAATATTCCAAATGAAAAATATTTACTAGCAGCAACCAAAGGGTCTAACTCAATGCTATACTAATAACAAACTAGAAATATCAGTATGATGTAGGCCCTCTGTAACTAACTGGATACCAGTCTCACACAAGCTGCTATTTAGTCTGCTATTTAAAGGGCAGACATACAAAAGAAATCATAGTGTAACAGGATACTTTTCAACTCCTGATACTATCAGCTCTCCCATTGGTATTGTACATTTTCATTTTTAGCATGAAATTCTGAGGCAGTAGGTAGCTTTGACACATAGACCTGTGAAAAAAATGTTGGGAAGGTGCCCATGGTCTGTGATGAAGTGTGGTGCCATATTGAGAAGCTGACAATAAAAGGCCCTGGTGCAGAAAATGTGTATTACTTAGAGGGAGAGAAAACAGAGAGAACCACTTAGGAGACCCGCTCCTCTTCTAAATCCTGTGACTATCGGATGTGGCTGATGGTTAGCCTTGGGAAAGGTCCTGGCTTGGATCAGCTCACTGAGATAGGGAAAATGACTGCACATAGTGTTGCCTCTGATACTAACTGAGCACTGTTAATACAAGCAACACTAATACAAGTCATTGGGTTAATACAAATACAACTAATTACTGTTTTTTCTTTCACAGCATTCAATACCAATATACAATTTCACTTTTTACCTGAATAATTAATGACTTCGTTAGTTGATTAAAAATTGTCCATAAAAGCTAATTATTTTCTGAAAGACATTTATCCACAGTAGATCCATTTTACGAAGTGAGGTTTTATTTTCATCAGTCATTGTTTCTTCACTAAATACATGATTAAATCAGTCTTCATAGACTCTCAGTGTGCAAACAGCATAACATTAATCAATTTTAGAGGAGTAGATGGCAGTTTTATCTAAAGATTATGAAACATTTTATAATGTATTAGCTATGTTTTATGCATTTAATAATGGTGTTATTTAAAATGATGTTATAATATGTGAGATGTAATATTCAGAAAGCTGACACTATTCCAGTACAAACTGTCTACGTGCAGTTTGTTTCTCAACAACATCACACAGCAATTTTATTTTCGTTGTATAAATAAAAATATACATATAAATACAAATTGTCATTAAGTGAATCCTCAGAGATAGGCCAAGATGAGTGTTGAGCTTTGTTTGTTCTACCAAAACCTTACAGCTCACAATACACTGAAAAAGCTTGACTTTGGTACATAGTGCAAATATAAATTGCAGCAGGAGAGCTAATCATTTACTATGAATCATTAACTTCTCAACACCCCTTTCCCCAATTTTAACTATGCTGCACTCCTTTCTTAGGAAATTACAGGTTGTGTTGTATGAGTGTCCACAAGTTAACCTTTCTAGGGCTCATGACAGTACCAACGATCCTTTAGGAGAAGATACTCCCAAGCTAGCCTCCCAGGGTTAGACATCTAATACAGATATCTTCAGACAACCATGAGTGAATTTCACATAAAAGTGGGTTGGAACAATTAGACAGTTCATTAGACATTTCTTAAACAATCAAAGCCCTCGTGAAGATGGAGCTCAAAGTTAAGCAACAAAGAGCACTTCTGGTGCCGTTCTTAACATGGTCCAAATTACAGCAAGTCTATGGTTACTATGGATAAACCTTCAATTGCTGAACCCTCTCCTAAAAAAAGACACCTGCTAAAAATCTAAATGTTCTCTGGGTGTGTGGAGAACATGTTAGATCTGTAAAAAAATTAAACATAACCTATTGCAAAGGAAAATAACCTGTAAAACTAAGTTATACTTTGACATTCAAAGAAATCACTGGGCTAGTTGTAAATGTCAAAGCTACATTGCCACTGGCTGTATGTCGTCCATGTTGCTGACAGTTACGATAATATAGTTAGAGTCAATGTGAGAATGAAAGAATTGGCAGCTAGTTGCAAAAATATGAAACTGCACTCTTAGAAATTAAGGTGCCGGAATTGTTCTTCACAGTGATGCTATAAGGGAACCGTTTTTGTTTCCAAAAAGATCCATTAATATGAAGGTTCCAGAAAGAACATTATTTATTTAGATCTGTAACAGGCTCCATATAGTGAATAACCATTGAGGATAACAGATTTGTGAAATACATATTAGGAAGTTTTTCAAAGCACAAAGAACCAAATTAATATGCAAAGATATGAGGAACTACACAACCCACTAAAGAACCATATAGTGCCATTAAATAACCACTATTTTTAAAAGTGTGTAAAATATACATTTGAACTAAACAATGTGCCATTACACCTAGTAAAAAGTGACATAAATAGACATACAGTATGTATTCAATACACCCTAAATGGTAAATGATACTGACATCCCTCCAGAAGAACCAAGGACGATGCTGCCCAGAACCCACCTTATGACTGCATTTCTAAACAAATAACTAAAGTTAAAATTACTCATCCATCCATCCATCCATTCTCTTCCGCTTATCCGAGGTCGTGTCGCGGGGGCAGCAGCTTGAGCAGAGATGCCCAGACTTCCCTCTCCCCGGCCACTTCTTCTAGCTCTTTCGGGAGAATCCCGAGGCATTCCCAGGCCAGCTGGGAGACACAGTCCCTCCAGCGTGTCCTAGGTCTTCCTCGGGGCCTCCTCCCGGTTGGACGTGCCCGGAACACTTCACCAGGGAGGCGTCCAGGAGGCATCCTGATCAGATGCCCGAGCCACCTCATCTGACTCCTCTCGATGCAGAGGAGCAGCGGCTCTACTCTGAGCCCCTCCCGGATGACTGAGCTTCTCACCCTATCTTTAAGGGAGAGCCCAGACACCCTGCGAAGGAAACTTATTTCAGCCGTTTGTATTCGCGATCTTGTTCTTTCGGTCACTACCCATAGCTCATGACCATAGGTGAGGGTAGGAACATAGATCGACTGGTAAATTGAGAGCTTTGCCTTACGGCTCAGCTCCTTTTTCACCACGACAGACCATTGCAGAGCCCGCATCACTGCGGATGCCGCACTGATCTGCCTGTCGATCTCACGCTCCATTCTTCCCTCACTCGTGAACAAGACCCAGAGATACTTGAACTCCTCCACTTGGGGCAGGATCTCGCTACCAACCCTGAGAGGGCAGTCCACCCTTTTCCGGCTGAGGACCATGGTCTCGGATTTGGAGGTGCTGATTCTCATCCCAGCCGCTTCACACTCAGCTGCGAACCGATCCAGAGAGAGCTGAAGATCACGGCCTGATAAAGCAAACAGGACAACATCATCTGCAAAAAGCAGTGACCCAATCCTGTGTCCACCAAACCGGAACCCCTCAACACCCTGGCTGCGCCTAGAAATTCTGTCCATAAAAGTTATGAACAGAATCGGTGACAAAGGGCAGCCCTGGCGGAGTCCAACTCTCACTGGAAACGGGTTCGACTTACTGCCGGTAATGCGGACCAAGCTCTGACACCGGTTGTACAGGGACTGAACAGCCCTTATCAGGGGGTCCGGTACCCCATACACCCGGAGCACCCCCCACAGGATTCCCCGAGGGACACGGTTGAACGCCTTTTCCAAGTCCACAAAACACATGTAGACTGGTTGGGCGAACTCCCATACACCCTCCATGACTCAGCTAAGGGTGTAGAGCTGGTCCACTGTTCCGCGACCAGGACGAAAACCACACTGTTCCTCCTGAATCTGAGGTTCGACTATCCGACGGACCCTCCTCTCTAGAACCCCGGAATAGACTTTTCCAGGGAGGCTGAGGAGTGTGATCCCTCTGTAGTTGGAACACACCCTCTGGTCCCCTTTCTTAAAGAGGGGGACCACCACCCCGGTCTGCCAATCCAGAGGCACTGTCCCTGATGTCCATGCGATGTTGCAGAGACGTGTCAACCAAGACAGTCCTACAACATCCAGAGCCTTGAGGAACTCTGGGCGTATCTCATCCACCCCCGGGGCCCTGCCACCGAGGAGTTTTCTGACCACCTCGGTGACCTCAGTCCCAGAGATGGGGGAGCCCACCTCCGAGTCCCCAGGCTCTGCTTCCTCATTGGAAGGCATGTTAGTGGGATTGAGGAGGTCTTCGAAGTACTTCCCCCACTGACCCACAACGTCCCGAGTCGAGGTCAGCAGCGCACCATCCCCACCATATACAGTGTTGACACTGCACTGCTTCCCCCTCCCGAGACGCCGGACGGTGGACCAGAATCTCCTCGAAGCCGTCCGAAAGTCATTCTCCATGGCCTCCCCAAACTCCTCCCATGCCTGAGTTTTTGCCTCAGCAACCACCGAAGCCGCATTCCGCTTGGCCTGCCAGTACCTATTAGCTGCCTCCAGGAAATGTCAAACATGTCATACCTGCATATTGATGTAGCAGTTTAATACATAATATACAATATATAGACTCCAGTGCTTCTCTAAATGGTTTTTGCTGTTATGCCATGTAGTGATGCAATAGTCAAAATGACAGCAACATATATAAATTAATAGTTAAGCTTCAGTTAAATTATATTACTGAGCCATAGAATTGATAACTGCAAATTTAGCTTTCTATTTTCTCATAATGTCAGCTCATTTCTTCAGTTTCTTTTTTTCTCTCCCTGTCTTTCCAAGAGTATTTTACATATTTGCCTAAAACATCATGAGAAATGGGATATTGGATCCCCATATATTTATAGGGTACCAAATGGAAGAAATTTGAGTTAGGTTTTTAGAAAGATGCCCTGTGGGTGTTAGATTTTCAGAAGTAGATTTCACTGCTATGCACAACAATGTTTTAGAGAGTTGTCGCTAGAGATGTATTCTTGCCTGGAATTACGTCTGGCCGTCAAGACTATTACCCAGACATGGGAAGCAGTCATTGTTTTACAAGTAACAAGTAATTCCCAACTTTTACACCCAAGTTTACACCCAAGACCTTCTTCATGTCCCAAGTCATGATGGACAAGTCTCAAGTCATGTATTAAATCAAGAGAGACAGGTCTAGAGTCAATGTCTCAAGTTTAATTTTGAAACAAGTCAAATATTGTTTTGTTTTTAATTGAATTTAATGCCATTTCTTAGATCACAAATGGTTTTAAACATATAATGTATTACATTTATTAAGATTCTAAACTGTCAATTCCATGTTTGTAAATGGATATACAAATGAATGTACACATGTGAAACCTTTTCCAAAATGCTACTGAAACAAAGCAATAAAAAGCAGTGCAAACAAATTAGTAGGAAATATTATCTCATGGGCCTATGATGTTTAGCATCAAAGTCATATTGTTTAACACATTTACAAAAGACCAAATTGAGAAACATTCATTATGGCAGTCTGGAAGAGCAATACAGACCTTGTAGCAGTGGGGAGTACATTGTTTGACCGAGAAAATCTTGAATTTCAAGACTAACAGTAAGTAAACTAACTGTAATGTGCATTTTAAGAATTAAAAAACAGCTTTTATCTTACTGAGCACAGAGTGCAGAGTTAAGAGAGAAATCATTCTTGGTGTTTCCCAAAATTGATTAAAATAGTAATGGTCTTGGAGAAAAATTATGGTTTCTTTTTATCCATTTAAGAAAATGACCATTTGGGACTGATTAACTTGTGCTTAATGTAACCTAGTTTTACCTCCAGCTTTCTGGCACAAGAAGAATCATGTGCTTAGAGAAGGAGAGACGCCAACATGGGATGTTTATTGGTCTTTTTCAGCTAATTGCATTAATTTTTTGGACTTGGTGTATTTTCAGACAAGTTCTTTCTTTTTTTTTTCTCAAAGCGTTGGCACTGTGTCATGTTAAGGTTGGACATACAGTATCATGGACATGTTTTTTTGCCTTTTTTTTTTAATAAAGTCAACCTTTTTGGTTTGAGTGGTGTTGACATTGCCATTCCCGTACAGCCGCAAGATATTGTGTACACAATAGACAAAAACAAAAATTATATAACAAAAATCAGAAACAGTTAAAATAATTGCTCTTTCACAGTTACTGACTTATAGTTCAGCTGTGACTTAACCCTAGCTTGCTAATACTAATTACTACGTAAGCCAAACATCATTATTTGTGTAGCCTCAAGTATTGAATGAAGTTTGAGGTTTTGCATATCCATCTGTAATTTTTATCTCCCATGCTTCCAGATGTTACAGTTGCTTTCCTGTTAATTTTATAATCTTTGCAGTTAAATCATATAATCTGGGGGAGCATGTTTCCTACTCTCTCTCTCTGCATTAAATACTCATACAAATGTGTGTGGGCTAGATCTCAAGTTATAAGGTAAAAGTCAAAGTGGAAGTCATTGTTGTTGCAAGTCTTTTTTTTTCTAAAGTCATCAAATGAGTCAGATTTGAGTCTGTGTCACGGGATTCGAGCCCACACCTCTGCTACTTCCAGGCTACCAGAAGATATCAAAATACCAACAGTGGATGACAACGCATACTGTACAGTGACTGATACCTATTCATAATGTGGCAGTGTCAAATGGCTACCTCTGCTTGTATGGAGGATACTTGTACTACTGCAAGAACTCAGCATAGTTTTCCAACATTTAGGATTTGTCGTAAAATTTGTCAGACTGATATTAAAGAGAATTTTATTTTATAAATGATTGCATGTTAATCAAAACAGTTTCCTTCAGAAGCAAGACACAGCCTCCATCAGTCCTTTCACCCCTAGAAATATTCTGCTCTGAGGTCAGTCAGCAATTTTGTTACTGCTCTTGGTGTGTTTTCAATGCTTTAAAATTGTGTTATTTTATATGGTTATTTTTGCAAATTAATTTTAAAAAAGACTTTGTGTCCAAAACTGCAGCCTGTGACAATCAAACATTGACTGGGAATCCTTACAATTAATGGGGAACAGGAAATCATATGTAATCAATAATTGTTGTTAAAGTATGTAAAAACAATAAAAACAGGAGAAGATTGCCTAGCTCAAGAGTGGACAAACTACAGCCCGCTGGCCAGATACTGACCATGACATGGGTGGCCTCGAATCTACACATAGTAATATCTAATATTCCAGCTCTTGCGAGGTGTCCTCAACAAGAACATGCTACAGTTGGCTGGTGTAAGTATAATTAGTTGTCATGTGGTGTCATTCGAAATAATAAAAAAAAAACTAAATAAGCCAAGCTTTTATTATAAAAATAGAGTCTATAGTGCTGCCACATAGAGAAGCATTTATCTTTTTAACTGTTTACTTTTGTCTTACATTAATGTTTTTTAAAGAATGTGACTTTACATGTAGCTCAGTTTATCAGCAATGAATTTGGTTGGCAGTGGCCCAACTAAAGAAGGAGCCTTGAGTGTGGCTCTGGGTCTGTGTACAAATAATAATAATAATAATAATAATAATAATAATAATAATAATTCATTACATTTATATAGCGCTTTTCTCAGTACTCAAAGCGCTATCCACACAGGGAGGAACCGGGATGTGAACCCACAATCTTCCACAGTCTCCTCAGTATAAAGTACACCATTTACAAATGTGCAAGAAGTATGTTAAGTGGAAGAAGGTTTTCCAGATGCAGAAACACCAAAATAGATTATTCCTGTACTTCAAGCCATGTGTTTGGTCAGAAGAAGAGTAAAATGCAATTACCAAAGCGGCATGCTGGCCAAGTGTTTATAAAATGTGTGTATTATTTGTTTCTCTTTTTCAAGCTCTATATCTCTGAATCAAAGGATAGTTATGGGTTTCAATGTTGGTACAGCAGCTGTTAATTTTTCTTTTTCTTAGTTGGTCATACTTTTGCAATAATCTAAATAAACTGCTCATTTTCCCAATTTTATAAATCAGTGTGGGTTTTGCAAATTACGCATCTCTGATTGCCACCATTCATTGTGAATCTGAATCTAGACTTTAGGTGCTTTAAGACCGATTTTGCAATTTTTTGTCTCCTTCAATTGTTAATTTGGACAATGTTCCACGTCTTGCAAATAGAAGTAACTGGACTCAACTGCAATAGTGAACTTAACACGTTTCTTTGCTTAATTTCTGCAGACTTACTCATGATTTTTTCCAAGTGTTATGTGCACAAATCATTCTTATGTAGCAACTGTAGTTGTGAGCAACTGAAAATAGCTAGAAGCAAATGTAGAAGGTTACTAAAAAATACAAATCTTTACAATTAATTCATTGTTGTGACACCCAGCATCTTAGGTGACACTAACAGTTTGTGCAGAAGCAAGCAGTTTCATGTTCATGACTAGAACAATATATTATATTATGACCAAAAGGAAGCAATATTATTTCAAGTTTTTGGTGATACTCAAACAAAATCATAAATCATTCCAAATCCAGCCCTTCATTCTCTGTGTGATTTATGAAGAAAGATAAAATGATCAAGAGAGGCCTCAATTAGAGGGATGGTATTTGTATTACAGTGAAAGCAAGGAAACAAATATCCGACTTTTTGCTTAAAATATACTCATAAATTTTAACTGTTTCATTTCCTCACAAACTAATGTTTAATAGATAATGTTAGAATGCTTTGATGTTTTGGAAACAGTTTAGTATCTGATGCCTCAATATTTAAGAAATTAATTTACAGACACTCCTGCAGGAAAATCTGATTTTAATTTGATATTATTTTATCACCTCTATATGGTGGCTGCTATGTTTTTGGAAATGTGAAATAATGACCATGGGTATAAGTCAAAAATAAACATGGGGTAATAAACAACATGTAATACACCATCACATAGCCGAAGCCTGGATAGGGCTCTAAGTAAATAGCTAGCCATTTTTTTTTTCATTATTTTGGATTGAAATAATCTACTCTGCACTTAGGCTGAAGACCATCTTTTCTTAACAATGTCAAAATAATCTGTTTACATATGCTATGCTTTGCATACAGCCCAGGTATATAATAAACAATGAAATAAAAACAGCTTGCTTTTGACCACACCTCCTCTATATAAACTCACCAAGTCTGTTCTATATATTCTTATTAAGCTATAAATGTGTTCTTGATGGTTGATGTCCGAAACACAGTTGTAGAAAATGGTGAAGAAGTCAGTCGTGAATCTCGATTCAAATTATAAAAATGGTGGGACACTGCAAATAGTTCTGTAATGTTAAAGGCAGTAATACTGACATTGTGGGAAGACCATAACTGTCGCATGAATATTATGGAGAAAGCAGTACAGTCTGACATGCTGATGTTTAAAGTTTTGTATGGTATGCAGAGATTTCTCGAGATTTATCTACATTCAGTTGTCTTATTGTTTCATTTGAGTCTAACCATGATGTTTTACAATTAATTCCTTTTTACTTGTATTAATTCCTTCTCTTATTATATTTAATTCCCCTCGGTTTTCTGTCAATTGTGCTATTATAGCAATTATTAAAATAAGGCATAACAATCTTTAGGTGTGCTAATTAGTCCTCAAATGCTTAAGCAAAACTATTTACTGTAAATCTTAGATAACCATTGTGTCAGCTCTTTTTGTTCTTTGTGTGTGTATGTGTGTGTGTGTCTTTTAATTTTGCCTGTAATCTTGCCTGAAGAAGGGGCCTGAGTTGCCTTGAAAGCTTGCATATTGTAATCTTTTTAGTTAGCCAATAAAAGGTGTTATTTTGCTTGGCTTTTCTATAAGTTTTATGTATATTCTTCTCCCATAGTCTTTCTGCCTTTTGTTCTGGCTACTGCCCACTCTACAAACTTTTCACCTTCCATAGGGTAGTTTCCTCCTCCTCCTCCTGCTGCAGATAAATAAGACCTGCTGGGTTCCACCTCCAGTAGCAGTGATACACCATTCAGTAGCATTTTTGCAGAGACCTAGACCCCGGGAATGTGGAGTTATAGCCAACAGGACTAGCAGGTGAGAAATAGAGGCACAGATATGAGGATGTTCATTAAAACAGAATTCCTGTTTTATTCCAGTGAGTTCCATATGTTTATAATGCAGTATCAAGCACTTATTAAACACAATTCAATGCCTTGACACAATTAAATAGCAAAAACAAGTGTAAGTGACTAGATACATTATTCGTAGTGGTTCCAAAAACAAACGGTGAAGAAAAAGAAAAAAAAAAGGATCTTCTTCATCATTCAGTAAACACAGTTTAGGAAGTTTATTTTCCTATGGAAACACAAACAAAAACAGATCACAAAGTAAAAATTGAACACAAAACTAAAGCACACCACCAAAACTCATATTACCTCCATGGAAATCCCAAACAATCAGAGGTACAGTAAATCTATCTATACATATCTATATACAAAAATAAACACTAATTCGTCACTGCTGTTTAAGCTCAGCAGATCAGAAAATAGCCAAGAGGTCCAAAGACGGTCAAAATATGACCTCTTATGGATGCACTTCAGTTTTGTACGGGTAGACAGTCACTCGGCCAATTAGGCATACGTCTGCTATGTTAAGTCAATTCTCTGAAATGTTGAGACATTCACTGTACATTGAATTCTAATCAGGTAAATACTCTCTATCTTCTTTTTGCTCACATGCTTGTTCACTCATACTGGTAAATACTTCTCAATACTATATACAGAATTCTATTCTTGAATTTGCATAAGGTGGCAGCTAAATAATCCTTCTTGTCTTTCTTCCCTAGCACTTGACGACCGCCTCAACATCGGTCCATTTGAACCTTGAGGTTTACGTGGCCGATTTGTAGGCCTCCTAATGGTTTGTGTCCTAGAGGGAACCAAACGCCAGTGTGCATCCTTACGCCACCACTGCATTGATCCTTGTTGCTGCTCTCAAACCACAGGTAAGTAAATTTATTACCAATTACTATTTACAATTTTCATAGAGTGCTATAAATTAAACTATTAACAAATTAAATCTGTGGTGCAGCCTGTAACAGTTACTATTAAGATTTCTCTTGGGTCATTTGACTTGAAGAAGTGGTTCTGAGACATATGTTTGTGTATCTCATGAGGCATGTGTTGTCTCTCAATGACTTCTATCAGAAAGTCAAGAGGGGCTTAGGCAATCTATAATTATGCATGCACTTGTAATACTTAAAGAGCCTATAAAGAAAGACTGTCGAGAACAGAGAACATCTATCATGGCTCAAAAAGCAGAGAAGAGTGTACAATATCTACAAAATAAGTACCTGTGACTATAAGTGTGAAGCTTATGGGATATGTGGTATATTATGGAATAACTTCAAAAACTTTAGTGGTTTACTTAAATAGAGGACTGGAGAGCAGAGACAGTGGCATTCTTTCAGCAGTTGAGCAAAAAGTAATACATAATTCGAACAAAAAAATAAATACTTCCACTATTGAGAGAGAGAGAGTGCAGTGCAATCTATAGTGGACTGATTAAATGCCTAACTACATTATAGTTGTGAATGTCTGCAATGCATAATTAAATCCTAATGCCATTATTCAAAATAAAATAAAATCCTTTGAATTGCCTAGTTTGATTATAAATATACTAGTTTGTGAATGTTAGACAAAGCACATAAAACTATTACATATAAAGTAGAGAGGTGAAGATGTGAAGCACATTAAACAACACAAGAAAATTATATACAGTACAAGAACAAAACCTGAACATTTTGTTTTCAAATATATATAGCAAATTTGCAAAAAAAAAGAAAGCTGCAGCTTCTGCTAATGGTGAGATGAGGGTCCAGCTTTAAATGTCACTCCTGCTGAAGTGTTTTCCCTAACCAGAATAGCAGATTGTGCAATATGACCGGCCATACATGTCAATGTCATTTAAAATGATGTTTATGCACATTGATGATATAGAATGATGTGCATTTAAAAAATGTCTTGTCCATCTTAGTCCTCACTATCTTCCTGGCAGAAGTGTCAAACCACAAAATCAGTGAATTAGTGATGTTTCACATTCAATGCTTGCCCAGAAATGAATGCAACACCATGAATTTCTCTAAAGGTTAGTATAAGGTCCAAATTCCATTCTTCATCTTTATGAAGACCCTGTCCACCCACAAGGCTCATTTACTGCTGACAATTACGTGTCCTAGGCTTGTGTGTTTGTTTTTTTTTAAAGGTATTGAGATCAGAATTTTATGCAATTATCATGCAGCTTCTTCTAAAAAAGTTCTCAGTGCTATGATATGCAGCTTCCAAAGTATAAATGATCGCTGACTAGAGGGGAACAAGATGATTAACCTGTGATGTCTGAAATTCAAATCTAATCACCATTGTACACATCTGTTCCTTACATGCCATCAGTGCTTTAAGTCGTTCAAATATAGCCATTAAAGTGTTATCATTAAAATGCCTCTTATCATTTATTGCATTTTTTTCCTGCAATTATGTCAATAATTTCCTATGTTTTGTTTTTCATGATATGAAGTTTCAACCCCTGCCAGGCACAGAGTGTTATTAAATACGATATATTTAATGTTAATACAGGGAAACTGACACAGTTAACATTCAACAAGCCTTTTGTTGCAGAAGTCCTGATCTAAAAAAAATTCTATACATAAATAAATTCGCAATAATATTATTTTCCTTTCATAAAGGTAGGAAAAATAAATTCTTGCTGACATATTTGTACTCTTAATCAGATTTGATAAATATGTGCGTATGTAAATTCTTACTCTGTTATCTTGTTGTATTAACTGAAATTGGTCTTTTTGCTTAATGTGTGGTTCTCTAGCTCAGACAGATGATTTACACTTTAAATATAAAGGTCACAAAAGCTGAGAGATGTGACAACACTTGTATGTCTTGCAAAAATGAGGAATAGGAAGTCAGGGTTAAACAATTACTGTAGTTATTAAGTTTAACCTGTTGACAAAGGTGTTTTGTAAATTAAGAAAAAAAATTGGATGTGAGCATCAGCAGGCTTTGCACTTTAAGAACCAAGTTACCTGAACTATTCTATAACATTTCAGTAATTATTTACCGCTCTGATGCTGATCTTTCTGATCATAAAATAGGTCATTATGATAGCAATTGACAAGAGAATTCATAATTAATTGCAGAATTACGGTATTTGAGAGTTTCTCCAGAGTGCCTCTTTCTTTTGCACGATTTGGCTCAAAAACTAATCGGTACATCATCATCTCATAACAGGCTTAAGTTTTTAGTTTGGTATTTTTCCATCCAGCCATTTTAGCTCTAGACTGTCCTGAAGAAACTGTGATACACACACAGACAGACACACACCCAGACACACTTCAGTCATGGTGATATCAATGTTTTCAGTATCAGGGGACCCTAAAATATCGAGATCCGTCAAAAACTGGAGATTGAAATTATGACAAATCTAGAGCTTTCGTTCTTCCCCTATAGACAATAGGTTATGGTGGGGGAAGACGAAAAGCAAAAATAAACTACATACATTTTGATATGGTTATCAAACTACACTAAATCTCATCAGAAATTTTGGTTGTAATTCTAATGGTAATATTACTTTATTCAGCAAACTTGAGCCCTATTTCAAGCCAAAATGAAACATTCTCAGTAGTGCTCGTAGTTTGTTTGAAGGTGAATAGAATTAATTTTTGCATCTTCAGCTTTAGGGTTAAAGTACTTTGATGTCAATGTAAAGAACAGTGTGAAATAATCAGCCTCAACTCAGGAAAAAGGTTTGGGGCAGCCACCCGTATAATTTCCCAGGCTGCAAAAGGGTTTTTTGTTAAATAGCACTGATGTGCATAAATTGGAGTCCAAGACTGAACTGAATTAATATTCCAAACATACCAGCTTTAAAGGCCATGACCAGAAGTGACATGGCGGAAATGGAAGTGATATTCATCTAGGTGCCGAAACAGGAAGTGACGCTCTTCTGTGCACCGGAAACGGAACTGATGTTTTTACAGTTGAATCAGGCAGATTTTCCCATTTTTGGTGTGTAGAGACAACAGAAGAGGGTTTAGTGCACCCCGCCACCCTGGCCTGGCGTGGAATTACCTTCACTTGGTCCATACAGCCCCTTCCAACTCACACCTGTGTGACAACAGCTATTAGCAAAAAGTGCCTACACAGTCTATAAAAAATTGTGTTGTTTACCCTCGAATTTTTTTTTTTGCAAATTAATCAAGTCCAAATGTAGACCACTTATTTCAGAATTTTCCACATTTTAATAAACTCACATATAAATGTGTATTGTATAGCATTGGTGCTATCAGTCAGTGTGCACTATATAGACACAATGTGTACATAGTAGATTTAATTTATATGTCTCTGCGTGTATATGAATGTACCTATTTATATACAGTATGTATGCTGTATATAAAAGGGGTGGCATTGTGGCACAGCCGTTAGCTCACAGCTCTCTATAGTTCCAGGTCTGCATTCTACCTTGATCACTAACTGAGTGGTGTGAGAATGTTTTCCTCTAAGAAGTCTGCTTGGACTGGTGACCTGTCCAGGAATGGTGTCTGCCTTGTGTCCAGTGCTGCAAGAATGGGCTCCAACACCACTTTTAATCCCCTTATTTCTGTACAAAATCATGAGAACTGAAAAAAATGTAAATTTTCTAATTAATTCAGTTTTTGGACATGTGAGGAAACGTGTTTATCTCAGAGTCAGTTAGCCCAAAGCAAAAATCAGTACTGGTGAGGATGACAGTTCATAACTGAACACTCTCACACACGCAAAGCATGTCATTATGGTGTAAGAGGAAAGCTTAAGTACTTGCCAACACATTCATACAATGTCATTAGTATATGTTGTTGGTTAGTGTAACTTGTTCTGGATTATTCACTTAATCAGAAGTGGGAATTAAATTAGTGAAGCAACATTTTGAAGTGCAGTACCTTACCTACTAGACTATGTTGGGGTTGTTATAGGTTGCGCTCATCTTCCATTTACCTGTTTGGAAGATTCTAAATATTTTTTTTTTCATTTTTTCTCAATAATCCAAAAGATATGTGAGGAATGATGACAGAAGACTCTAAATTGGCACTGACTGAGAAATTGAGGTAGACTGTGTGTCTTGAGATAGAATGAAAGTTCACCCAGGACTGGTCTGCATATTGCACAAAGTCCGCTAGGGTAGGTTCTGTAACCCTGAATTAGATTAGGATTAACTTTATTAATCACAAGGGGAAATTTACATATATACTGCAGAAGAGACAGAAAAAAAAACAAAGATTCTATTTCAATGGATAAATAATGCTTTCAATCAATAGATAAATAAATAAACAAATATGTATATTGTGCAGAAATAGCAAAATTAACATAGAGTATAACCATTAAATTTGGGAGATTGGGGTCAAGGTTCTGAGCATTGAATTGCAGACAGAAAACATCCCCAGAGGCGCTACTTAGCATAACATGGAGGAATGAACCTGTGGCAAAAACAGGTCCAAGAAAGCACCTTGTGGAGCTTTTTTTTTATCATGGCATCCACTTTTTACCACCATTCTCTTTACAACAACAGCCTCGAGTGTGTCCAGGTTTAGCCCTTTGATGGAGCAGGCTTTCTTGGTACATTTGTTCAGGCATTGTGTGTCTTTTGAACTCAAGTTGCTTCCCCAGGAGACCATAGTATAGAACAACAAACTGGCTACTAGGACTGATAGAACAATTCGTGCATGCATCAAAAGACCGAAGTCTCCTAAGGAAGTATAGCCTACTCTATCCCCTCTTGTACAGCACCAATGTGTTGTCAGACCAGTCCAGTTTGTTCTTCATGTGAACCCACAGGTAATTGGATCTCTGCACCCTTTCCAAAGTCTCCTCAGAATGGTGTCTGGCCTCTGGGGCTATTTGGCATACCAGAATTCCACCACCAGCTCTTCTGTCTTGCTGATGTTGAGCTACTGCTCAATTTTCCTGCACCACAAGACTAAGTCCTCTGCAAACTATCCTCTACTCCGACTCCATTATTAATGTAGCCTATGATGGACAAGTCATCTGAAAATTTAGATAGGTGACAAACGCAGGTATTATACTTGAAGTCTGTTGTGTAGAGGGTAAACGGGAAGAGCGAGAGGAAAGTTCTCTGAGTACTCCTCACCATATCTGACACATAGTCCCTGAACTTCACCATCTGTTTTCTGTTGATCAGAAAGTTCTTGATCCAGTAGACTGGAGACTGGGAGTATCAAGATTCATGGCCTTGACGTTTTTCTCAATTGTTGAGGCTGAGTGATGTTAAAAGCACTGGACAACAACTCAGAGCATGATCCTGACTGTGGTGCTGGCTTTGTCCAAGTGGGAGTAGGCTCTGTGCAGCAGGTAGATCACAGCATCCTGCACACCTATATGTGAATGATAGGAAAACTGCAGTGGATCAAGATGTTCTGAAACAGGACTTCATGATATATGAAGTAAGTGTAACTGGTCTGAAGACTGAATAAGATTTATAATGCTATGTTAATGATATATTCATGAATCACTTGGGACAGAACAAGAAAGTAATATGATTAACCTTGTAGGAATTTAGCATGCAGAAAGTTGTACTTCTGTTATTTGGGAACTTTATTTTTTTAACCTTGAAAGATAATAAATGAGGGATATCTTGCTGTAAAAAAAATGTTAACAGTTAATGCATGTTGACAAATTCTACACACAGAAACTTTATGTAAGTCTTTTTCTTACTTGAAAAGAAATGGAATCAGAACTTCACAGTTAGATTGTGAGTTACAAGACATAAGGAGTTTATCCAGAAAATTCCAAAAAATACTTACACAGATGAGCTTCCTCCTATTTATATGAAAGTTTATAAATGTAATATAGTAAGCATACTTACTGTATGTTTGAAAGTAGAACATACTTTCAACAGTACAAATCCTTGAATTTGATAGCACTATATACGAGTGACATTCAAAAAGTTTCCGGACTTTTATATTTTTTTTGGAAACAGTGAAGGCGGGAGGAGTAGTAATTAGGCATTAAAAAGTTGGTATGACTCTGGGAAAATTGCATTGCAAAGGAAGGTGACTGCGTGGAAAAGTGATGTAATTTGTTTTTGAAATCCTTAATAAATAGAGTTAAAAAAGTATGGAAACTTTTTGAACATCTCTCATATATATTCTTCTTGCTATACATGGAAGGAAAACTAAACTATTTCAATTAAAAAAGACCATAGGAAGATTTGAAATTTCAGGCTTGTCCTGCATACAGATGAAACAAACTATTTATTCCATTAATTTCATGCCACAGACATTGGTGCACATTGTTGCATCTTATAGATGCATTAGCAAATGATTTTATTGGGTAAGAACAACAGCTAATATTGAGAAATGGGTATTTCTTTGTAGTTTAATAAAGTACATGAAAATTGTTTCTAATATACTGTTTAATAAGATGTATTGCTTATGTTTACATCAATAAAGCAATGCTTTACATTTTTCTATAATTAGGATATACTCAGTATGAGGTAATATTTTGTGATTTGTCATAATTCTTAGAATGTCTGCAATGTCATGCGACAATCATGTTGGAGATTCAGTACAAGCTTATAACTGTAAGTATATGTATGAATATATATAAGCTTTTTTCAGATATTGTTTTTAAATATTAGTTTGTTTGTTTTGTTCTGGCATAATTAAAAACCATTATCTTGTCACTGTTTCAACTATATGTTAAGTGCAGTAGCCATTTGAAGTTCTTGACATGGATATATTTGGAAAGGTTAAATAGGAAAGACAGTGTTATGTGAATATTTACTCCCCCAATCCTTTCGATATCTGCCTGTATATATATATATATATATATATATATATATATATATATATATATATATATATATACCCCTGCAGCCTAGAGGTGCCCCGAATTCCCGCAGAGCATCATGGAAGATGGAGTTTGGCTTCACAACCCTGCTGGGTACCATGGGTACCTCCGTGTGACGCTGCAGGGAGACAAAGGGATTTTTGTTTCCCATATAGCCCGGAAGTACTTTCAAGTCATGGGAACGGAAGAACAGAGGTACTTCCGGGCTGAAGAAAAATACAAGTCTCCATCTGACCCGGCAGTGCTAATGAATCACATGGACAGAAGGACAGGAGCACTTCCGGGTCAAGGACTCTATAAAGGACTGGTAGAGACCCAGCAAGGGAGGGAGTGTGACTGAGCTGCTGGGAGGAGAGGAGGAATTATTGTATTTACTATTGTGCTTATTGATTGTGTATATATATATATATATATATATATATATATATATATATATATATATATATATATATATATATATATATATAGTGTGACAAGAAGAGACCAGAGACATTGCAAAGGTTTGGGGCAGCCACCCGTATAATCTGTATCCTGGCTGCAAAAAGTTAAAGTTGCAAGCAAGTAGTAGTTACAAGCCAGAGTCCAAAACAGAACTGAACATAAGAGGAAGGGAGTGATGTTTTAGAGGAAGTGATGTTGTCCCCGGGACCAGAAGTGATGTCGTCCTCAGGGCTGGGGCCAGAAGTGGTGCGTCTCGAGCTGAGGTATTGGCTCCTGGTGATATTTCCCGGGAAAGGTCTGCAGGAGAAAAAGAGTTAGAGCACCCAGCCACCCCCTGGGCAGGCGTTATATACTTAACATCTAAGCCCAAAAATGAATCTGAAATTAATCTGAAATCTTCATATGGTCTGTAATTTTATGTGATCAGTGCCTTCTTAACAGTGTTAGTTGGAGAATAATGAAAAAGGCATATGTCATGTATACAATAAATAATAAATACAATACAATACAATAAATATGCATTGACTTGAAAGATTATTCAGTCTTTGTTTACATTTATTTAATTTTTTTTAATTGATTTTATTTGAAGAAAATAACAATCCATACTATCAAGTTAAATGTATAGAACAAAGTAAACAACATTACCTACAATCAAGTCAAACTTAAAAAAACAGAATACAATCCCTGAAGGGAGAGAGGAGCCAACAACAAGAGAAAATCCTTTAAAAAGAACTTAAAAAAAGAAGAAGGGTGAATATCCTTTTCCCTGATATAAATGCTTATTCTAAAAATTTTTTAATTACATCTTGCCATATTTTTAAAAAGTTTTGAACAGATCTTCTAAGTGAGAATTTGATCTATTTCCAATTTCAAATAGCATTGAACATCAGATAGCCACTAACTTATAACAGGTGGGCAGGGATTATTCCAGCAAGATAAGTCTACATGCTAGTTGTGTAGTGTAGGCAATCACAATCAGTTTGTCGTTCTCTACTTTAAGCCCATCTGGGGCTGCACCAAACACAGCAATTAATGAGTCTGGAGTAATTGTGAGGCTGTTGGAAAGGCAGTCAAAGATTTTTGTCCAGAATGATGTTAATTTGGTGCGTGCAGCATCTATTTAATTAATAATCAGTTAACAACAATTTTATTAATTTCTTTTATTAAATTTTACTGTGATCCATGTGAACACAATGTTATATTAGGAGTGGTTAATAATTTGCATCTTTGGAGATTAGTTGTTATCTTTTTATAGTAATAGACCTTGTCTAGTGTCTGAAAAAAAAAATGATTTAGTTTTCTGGAAATGTGTACTAAAACGATTTGAGTCATAGGGTGAGATGAGTTTAGAATATTGGGAGACTGGCATGACTGAAAACAATGCATGTAACAAAATACTCCAAAAATTACCAACAGAACTATAAATACTTTAAAATGGTTATTTCAAACTGAAAAATGAGCACTGTTTTTTAGCTAGTCAAAGACTGATTAAGTCAGAATCAATCTTTTGTAATGTTTAATCTCTGAAGTACAGAATGAGTATTATACCCATCTCAAAGAAAATGTTTGGTTTTGGATTCAATTAGACAGAAAGAAGAAACAAAGTGGTGCCTGGAGCCAAGAATGTTAGCCTAAAAATTAGCTTAAATCACACAAATTATAAATATGCATATCCCATAATTAACACAACAAAATCAAAATTAATTGGAAAAAGGTAAATCAAGTTCATATCTAACACAGCACTAAGCAAAATATTTCATTTCAGAGCCTGCATATGAAAAAAGCGAGTACAGGTGTCACAGTGGTATTCTGCGATTGTTCCACATTCATCTCTGCCAGATAGAACATCCTGTGGTGCATTTGTTTTGAAAGTAGAGCCAAATTTCTCCCTGTGGAAAAATAAAGTTCTTTCACTCTATCCATCCTGATTGGTACGTAATTTCAAAATCTCATAAAGTGACCTTACTTTCTTAACTTATTAGTGAATGTTCAGTTTTATAACTGATCAGAGGTTCGTTTCCCAAGAACTATTGATCTTGGTGAATAACAAACAAGATAGTGAACAAGCAAGTTTTGCTTGTGTTTCTTGAAGCCCTTAGTTATCTGACATTTAATGAAAATGTTTAAGGTACTTCTCTGTTGGCTCCTCCCAAGTATCCATGTCAGAAAAACACAGACTGTTAATAACGGGAACATCAATCTCATGTTGTAAGAGCCAACCTAGAAAGTAATGCTTTAAGTTAAATTCATATTAGTGTTTACTGTGTCAATTGTTGTTTAGAATAGGTCCCAGTACACAGAGACTTAAAAGACCCATTTAAATCTTAGAAATCGGATAGGCATATAGTTTTCTGACTGCTTTGAAATGGTTCAGAAATGTTTAGAAATGGTTCAGAAATGTTTAGAAATGGTTCAGAAATTTTTAGAAGTGACTTTGTAATGATTAGAAATGTAACAAGTTTTAAGCTTTGAACAGAACTTCTCTTAAATAAGAACTTTTTTAAGTTTTGCCATTTTCATTTTTTTCTTTTTGGTGTGAACTGTTTTATTTTGAATTTTAACTAAAACTTTTAAAAACAAAGATATTTTATCTGTGGAATCATTTCGATGTGTCAGGCTTTGGTTGAATCCCCTTTTTTATGCTAGAGCTGCTGAACTTTGGTAATTTTTGGAAAAACGATGCTACACATGTATTTCAATGGTCAAATATGTTATACTGTCACAACAGACATATGCAAATGTAAAAAAAACAATTAAAATACGTGAAAGCACACAAAATAAAGACCAAGTAATTTAATCTATTAGTCAAAAATTAAGGGTTATTTTCTAAGGCTCATGGAAGCCGCTAAGGACTAGTTCAGGCATATTCTACATGCCCAGAGTACACTCTACAACAGTGTGTGTGCTTTGGTGCAGTGTTATACCTCTCCTCAGCCACGGTTTGGGAATTCAATGCTGGAGTTACTAAGTATTCACAAAGAGGCTGCCCACTGCCTACAAGTAACTGGCCACCAGCAAATGTCCCATCCTTTGACATCTGACATATTTAAGAGCTGGAGGAAATCTGATGACCTGTTCATCAGGGGTGCAGGGGGAACTGAACTGAACCCAACACCTATACTGTACAGAAACACACCACATGCAATAAAAAAGAAAACTAATGCAAATTATTTCCTCAATGGTCTGAAATTTGTTTCAGTAAACTGACTTGGCAATATGTTACATCAACTAATTGCATATGAAGTTGGTTCTTGCAAATATATAGTTGTCAGGAAATGCCCAGGACTCTGAGCTGTCCTTTAAAAAGATTTTTTTTAATAGTGGTGTTAAGACTCCAACAATCAAATATCTTCTTTTAATTATTGCACTAATGAAAAGAGAACAATAATGGACTACCTGTATTATAAGTATAATTAACATCCTTAACATCAAAAACATTTTATACATATATATTTCTGTAGTGTGCTATGGCTAATGTGTTGCTGTGAACGAAGTGCCCCATGTGTAAATAAACTGTGTGCTGTGTGGCAAACTTGTGTGTCAGCCTGTCTGTGTGGGGGTTAGGGCAGCTGGATGCACCCTGGTGGTTCAGAAGTGGAATCCCAGATCGGATTTCTTGGCTGTTTGCTGGCAGGAGCCCCACCTTAAAATAATTCTTGTGGCCAACCCAACACAGCAGCACAAGCACACATGCTGAAGCTGCAGTAAAAAAAAAAAAAAGTGATAAGGTAGGCACTGGCCCCAGGGGTGAGTTGCCCTGGGGATGCTTTACATCTTTTCCGTCTGCCTATCTCTTAGACAGCAGAACAATGGATCTGCGTCTGTTGAGTGATGTGGAGTGAGCTCAAGGGTGAGCGACTTCATCAGAGGCCCACTGTTTGCCGTAAGACATCACCTGGAAGAGAAGCGCCTGGAGTTTCACCTAGACGGTGTTAATCCAATGGAGGAGGGGGCGGCGGAGGGCTAGGATGCCCTCCACGTTTCAGGAAAAATGAGGGAGGGTGTGTGCCAGGGTCCCGCCGATACAGGGGTAGAAGCGGGAACAGCGAACCTCCACCCCAAGCCTAGAAAACACCCGTTGGGGCCAGCACAGGAGACACACGGCTTTAGTGGCTTCCAACCGGTGGAGATAGATGAGCAGAGCATGAGTTTGCCGCCGGCTGAAGTGCTTAACCTGGTTTTAGCTGTACACGAGTTGGGGGGCTGCTCCAGCTCGTGCAGTCTCTGTTACAGGTCCTGGGTCTACTCAGGCAGACAATCGAGAGGCTGGAGAGAACAGCAAAAGCACCCTTTAAGCACACAGGCAGTGTGATGGGCAGCATCGGATAAGGCCAAGATGCCAGCAGAAGGAAAGGACCGGGGGATAGAGCATCTCCAAGGCACTCCCTTCCTTGGGACGCTAAAGGGCCATCCTCCTGGGGAGCTGTGGGACCACGGATTCATGCAGGGCGTGCCAGGACTTGGAGTTTGGTACAGCCCCAGTGGGTTCCATGGGTGCCACCAGGGTGGAGCTGCAGAACCCTATAATGGACTTCCACCATACCTGGGAGTGATTCCATGTAATACTAATGACCCACCCAGGAACAGAAAAAAAGGAGCCACATCAATCCATTCAAGGAGCTAGAGGTAGGAGGAGGTGGATGAAGCTAGCTACAGAGGAGTGGAGGCGGAAGGACTGGGAAAAGGAATGGACTGGTAAAGAGAAGGGACTGTGCTTATTTTGCAGTACTGTGCTGTAGCTATTGTGTTGCTGTGGGGAGCAATGTCACCCTGAGTCTGACTTGGCCTTAGCTATAATTAACATAGAATTTTAAGCCCGAGGATAACACCAAAGAGGTTAAGGGATTGAATGTAATTTAATTATTGAGGTGTGCAATTGAATCTATTTAATATATATTACTGTTAATTACTATACAATATACAAACAGATACTTTCTATCTAATCGCTGTTTCTGCTGGTGCTTTTTTATAAGACCTACATTGTACATGAGGTCCCACTTCAATAAGATTTTAAAGGAAGGCAACATATCATAGCTGATCCTAAAATGAGGCCACTTTGAACTATACAAAAGTTTGGAAGTGATGATGGTTGTTGTTATGGTTGTTATTAAAATTATAAGTAGTAGAAGAAAAAAGTAGTTGTGTATAATGTGTAAAATGTTGACATTTTTAAATGTAATTTGACATTTGAATGTCTAGTTTGGGCAGCACAGTGGCAACGCTGCCTCATAGTAAATAAACCAGGGTTTATGTCCAGCAGTCCTCCCTGTGTTTGAGTTTGCATGTTCTGTCTCTGTGCCTGCAAGGATTTCCTCCAGGTGCTCTGGTTTCTTCCTACAGTCCAAAGGCATGCATGTTTGGTGAACTAGCAATGCTAAATTGGCTGTAGTGTGTGCATGTGTGTGTGTTCGCTCTGCAATGGGCTGGCACCCTGACCAGGATTTGTTCCTGCCTTGCACCCTGTGCTAGCTGGGATAGGCTCCAGCCCCCAGCTCTCTAACCTTGGTCTGGATTAAGTGGGTTGGAAAATGACATGCATGGTTTTATCACCTTAGATTAATAAAAAGCAACAGAAAAACACCCAAGTTATTTTTGTTCTTAAAGTAACAGTGTCTAAAACATCAGTAAGTAAAACAGTAAATGAAATATGCAAATGACAAGGAGTATTTCTTTAAAGGAACTGAAGTCTGTCTTTAATACAGTTTCACATATGTATTTGATTTAGACATAATAAATAAACCTCACCTCTATTTAATACATATTTACTTTTTTGTTTTGTTATACGTGGGTGGAATGTGTTCTGAATTATTTCATTTTGTATTGGCCTCAATGAATGAGGAGTAGACATTTCTTGCCCAACTGATTTATTTATTTGTTCCTATTGTATGTGGAAATGTATTTAAGCTCTCTGTTGAACATCTGTTTACTGTAACCCAGTCTGGATAAGAAAAAAAACTCTTTATGAAAAATAATCCGATACAAAACAAATATTACTAGAATAAACTGTATATAATTAAAAAAAAAAAAAAAACTTTGTGCGCTTTAAACATGCAACATTTCGTCAAAGGTACAGATTCTTTGTTTCTTCTTAGTTTTCAAATTAGCTGATTGCAAGTATAGTGTTTTGGTGTGGAAATTCACAAAAGTGTGTACAGTATCTTGATTAGTTATGTCCAAGCCTACAGGCAAATTAGGGCTCAAATTCCATTTGCCAATTGATGCTTGTCTTACCTATTAGAGGATATTAATGAGTTGCAGTTTCACTCAAGGTTCCTGTGCCTTGGCAGCTGCTTTTCCATATCTAAATGGTTCCGTTGTGTTGCATTATCCAACAACATATGCACACACACTCTGCCCATTTGCTGTTAACTGTTAGCGGAGATTTTGGGTACATGTTTTTGTTTGTGTAATCTTTCCTCCATTTACTGTTTGACTGGAATTTGTGCATAAACTGAATGCCACCTTATAGTTAAACTGTTCAAGGGATGGGTACTGATACTGAGGACATCTCTTTGTTGTATTTTTATGTTTTAGGCAGTTGTAGAAGAGAAAAGTCTTGGACAACTGTTATGTTTTCTTGATCTCTTATCACCACTTCATACCTTTTCTTAGCAGATGCTACCTCTGCATATTTAGGCTAAGATTAACATTCTGTGCGACATGAAACTCGGCATCAACAAAAATATTGTATTTGCATGTAATTATATATTCTGATATTTCAGCATGTGTCAAAATATAGCTACAGCCCAAAGGTCTTTAGTCTGAACACAAATAATTAAACAAATGTTACGAAATTTTTGTGTCTTAATTTTCACATCATTAAAACCACACTTTTCTGACAGTAAGTATATATCATAGGGTTTTTGTTGTTCTTTGCGTCTATTCCTGAATGGAGGATTAGACTGAAATCAAGCCAACGTATTGAAGGATCCATACAAATTAGGCTCATTCTGCTGCCGAAAAACATGAATTTGGTCAAATCTGTGTTTCTGGAATTATGTGATCCATGAGGAGAATAAGACAGGTGAGTTGATAATCCTTCTTTCTGGAACAGGTTTAGACTTTATCTCTTCCAGAAGTAGATTTTTGACAAAATCTAGTACAGTTAGTGTTTAAACCAATGCCCTGAAACTAATTAAATGGCAAGTTTATTGTGATTAGTTGCTGCACTATTTATGGAGCAGATGAATCCAATGCAATGTTCAATTGTTGAAATGGTTGTGTCCCATCCTAGAATACATTGAGACAGTAGCACATCTGCTTCATCAAATACTGCATTGGGAAGTGTGTCCAGATCCCAAACAGACATTTCAGGAGATGCAGAGGTGTGCTTACTCAAGCATTACTGCTTTACATAGGAGTCCTTAATATATCTGAACAGCCTCCTAAAATTACTTCTCCAATGCAGCACATCGTGATGCAAATCCTATGCCTTGCCCTTCATTTCACAACATTCGAAAAGCTGATTATATCAACAAAGCAATGGTACACGGGGAGATCAAAGAGAAATTCCACAGAATATCAGGTAAGCCAATCAAATTTAAGTATCTGGATCATTTCTAAGAAACAGTACCTGATAATAGACTCACTAGTGGAACAAGCTGCCAGCTGCATCCCTCCTGTGCAGTCCCTTGCTATTTTACAGAAACACCTATGAAGATTCTCCTTTTCCATGAATACTCACATAATTATTAATGAGGATTCAATCCAGGGTTGTATAATGGAGTGAAAACATCAAAATCATTAAATGAATACAAGTAAATATATTACAGAATTACCGATATTATTGGCTGTGTAGAACACACATGTGCTAATGAAAGTGTCTATGTCAACAGGAAATGTCAGTATGTAGGTGCAAAAAAGAAGTCTAAGTGTACAGCATATGTCAAATGCTATAATAATAATAATAATAATAATACATTTTATTTATATAGCGCCTTTCCCATGCTCTATACAATTATCCATGTTTCCTCTTCTTGATCCTTAAGATAATGTGATTCTATACACATAAGTACAAATGTTGAGGCCGAATTGCCACAGTGAGAGGACAGACCAAGTTATCAACCGCACCTTTATGATAGCAGAGATAGCTAGGCACCAAGACATACAATTTATCAAAACCACTTTGATTGAGCCCTGGAAGTTTTGATCAATTTAGCATTGCCATGTGTCCATTTTTTAATAGAGACTGGCTGGTTCAGTTGTATCCCCTTTCCCAGTGTTCTTGATTTCCTCCCAAAAAAGGTAAAATAGCTCTTGTTGCTTGACACGATTCACAATAATGCAACCAGTAACACATTAAGGACTTCATATTTAACTTGTGTTGCAGCATTTCAACACCTTATGTTGTCCTTCTGATTTAGACTTTGTCACAAACTCCACAAAAAGCTATAGCAAGGTTTGGGGCAGCCACCTGTATATTTGGTTTCCTGGCTGCAAATTGTAAGTAAATCATAGCACTGATGTGCACAAAACCAAGTCCAAAGAACTGAGAGAATAAGGAAAAGGTGGAGGCTTTTAAAGGAAAAGACAGGAAGTGAAGTCAGAGGGGTCTGGCTCAGAAGGGTCTTCAGCCATAGACTCGAGCCAGACGTGACATCAAAGGGGCTGGAGCCGACAAGGTCTTCCTCCATGGACTCGGACCCAGAAGTGACGTCAACAGTGCCAGGTGGAATCTCCCATGGATGGTCTGCAGGAAAGTGAGAAAAAGAATCAGTGCACTCTGCCACAACCCAGTCTGACTTGGAATTGCCCTTACTCAAGCCCTTTTGCTGCCTCCCATGCGCATGTGTGTGGAAATTTATAAGGTCAATTTGGAGGTCATATTTGTTACTGTTGACAGGTGAACACACAGGTACAGTGTTACTTTGCGAAGATTATAGTATTCTCACTGCATTATGCTAGATACAATGGACAATCTGGAAATAAGTTGTCTTAAGATATCTGGTGGTCGATTGATTATGCTGCCAACAGCACTTACTATCCACTCATGGTACATCTGGGATGTAAAAAAAATATATGCATACTAGTATGACAAGGTTATTGTAGACAGAATTTATTTCACTTTTTTGTTGTTCTGACTTTGAAATGAAAGCCAGAAAGATTTTATGAGGATGGACCAGTACATCAGACAAGGAAAAAAAAAGTAGCAAAGGTGAAAACAAGAAATGCCAACCCAAAAAGTACACAGCAAAAATCTCATCCCAAAATTTCACAAATGAAAGATCGTAGTCTGCAAATAATTTTTATCTTGGATGAATTAGAGCTGCAAAAGGTTACATTTATATAGTTGCACTGATGATGGCATCATCATACTGTCCCAATGCATTGTGGGATGTGTTACCATGGTAACAACTGTTATAAAACCCTCAAATTGGCCGCACCGTTTAGAAAAACAGAATGGTGTTGAAAATAACATCAAAAAATGATATACTTCTAAATAAGGTGCCCAAATTAAAAACTTATCTGAAACCAATTCTCTGGGTCAGACAACCCCAGAAAAATGTATTATTCAATTTTAAAGCTTCAGGAGAGCCCCCCAAAAAGTAAACATAAACATGAATTACAATGTTGTATAACATTTGTGAGGTAACCCCTCTGAAGAATTAGAAATAGCTATATATGCAGAAGAATAATTGTTAACAGTATGTAAGTGACATCAAAAATACACCACACAGCTAACACTGTTCACAAAGAATTAATATACATGTTAGGAATTACATATTGTGAAGTTTCTGCACTCTTTTGGGAAAACACACCAAAGTGTGAATGCCACATCTGTGGAGGGCTTCTTATCAGTCGCTGAGGCAACCACAGGTTCACAGATCTGCAGCATAGCGCCGCAGAAACAAGTACGAGCTGATCACGGTTACACTATAAGCACCTTTCACCGGTGGGTGATGCAAGGAACATTATTAATGCAGGGAACACTATAACTTGGCCACTGACCTGGCCCCGACCCTGCCCGTTTGCTGTGCCTGTGTATAGGAGAGTGATAGATCCCACTACAAAAAATAAATGTGCTGTTCCTGTTTCAAGTTGAATAAAGCTGGTTTTGCTAAAGTACTGAGACTCAGCCTCATATTTGGGGGCAAGACAGCGACTCACACATCACAATATATTCCTAAAAATAGTATATTAAAATTATGTCATTAATGAAGCACTCTCATTAATATCTTCTTTGATAAAGGGGAGAGTTAACTCTTTGGAATTCTATATTTATCAAAGAATTATAACTTTCTAAAAAAACATTTATGACACGCTATAAGCAATGTACCCTAAAAGGTCAGTGCATATGTTGGCACAAAATATTCTTCCAACAGCACACAAAGAAGTGAGTGAAGAAATTCACCTTACCCACCACCTGCTGAAAGTTTACAAAGGATGGATGATACAATGGTCATCCTTCCAGAAATAATTGAAAACGTTTCTGGAAAGCCTATTAGTGATTCCTTTGAAAACTGACACTGAAGTGTCCCAATTATTTTATCTTACACCCACTCCTTGAATACTCTTCACAAACCTTTTATTACTGTTGATGTAAGACTGCCAAATTTGACATAAATATTCAGTATGGAAAAGGTAGCTTACATTTTCTGGGTGCTACTGTCATGGAAAAAGCTTTTCTCTATCTTCAAAGAAGACAGTTATGGAGCCGAAATGAGAATGCAGAAAATTTCTTTATTTGCACAGAGTTATGCACAAAAGTCTGAGTCCATGAAATGAGCAATCATTTGAACAATTCATCTCCTTTTCTACTTTTTTTCTAATTACATCACCTTATCTAACATATCACATCATCTGATGTTATCATCTCCTCCAATCAACTAAAACCACCAGTAATTTCTGACTACTTTGTTAATAGGGGTGTTTAATGAATTTTCCAATCGATCTTAGCACTGCTTTCCCTTCAATTCATCCCCCACTTTCTGGAGGGGTGTTTGTTCCTCATTTACCTCATTCTAACCTTGGAAAATGATGTTGGTAGCTCTTCCAATATGAGGAAGAGACCTTTTGCACTTTCAAGTTTAAGTTACATTTAGTTAACCCTTGAGTTACATTATATCCTTTCCTTATGTTTAATAATTCATTCTGCAATAGCTTCATATGTATATACTTGTAATAGTTTGTAAAATATCATTATACATTTAGTACAATTTCCATACTACATATGTATTTCTATCGTATGTACTTTTAATTTTTTTTTATTATAATTGTTAACATTTTTACTTTTTTTCTCACTTTTTCTGCAAAGGATCATGTACTGTTGTATAAAAGAGCAGGTGAAAACTCAACTGCAGCCTTCAAATTAACATGACACTTTAAAACACAGCCCTTCACAAAAGGAGAGATTCTCAGGATGCGAAAGTGATGTGTTTAAAAAGAAAGTGAAATGGTGTAGTTTAGAATGCCTATTTCTAATACACATGAAAACCCCAGATAAAATAATTGGTGACTGCTCAGACATGTTAAACACAGACATTAATGAATGGCTCTTCTTTTTAATACTTTTTGAAAGAAAAAAATGATGGATTAGGTATGCATGAACCAGCCTAATGCATTTGCCATATGGGATACCAGTTGAGAGCGATAGGGAGGAGCAGACAGTCAATGAATTACAGACAAGAATCAACTGAACTCATTTTCTCATTTTTGTCCCCTTCAAAGTTATAGCAAAAAAGGAATACAGGTGACCATAATGCTTATTTTTTATTGCATCTTATTGTGTAACAAATTAGCTGCCACATTCTTTTGTGATTCAATAAACAAGATAATGTCAAAGACAAGCAATGCTCATGAATATCCTACAACCTGAGAAAAGCCATCTTATCAGCAGAAATATGAAGGTGGAGAGCAGACACTCAGGTGTGACAGCATGGGGGACCTGCCTTTTGGGGCTCCATCCACAGAACACAAGGAACGTACATTATCTTAAAGACAGAGTATGTAAATACTAAATAGTAAACACATATTACAGAAATTACATACAAATATGAAAAATGTAAATTTAAAGTAACAAAAACAACTGTAAAACATAAAATATACATAAATAAATGTCTGAAAAAGACAAATAAGATACAGACTGTGTTCAGAACTGGTAGTTGGCTGAGCCTGACTTAATTAAAATGAACTTTACTAAAATTAAAATTGCTCTTTAAAACAATTGTTTTAAAGCAATTATATTAAAAAAGGATAAACCAGAAATGAGGCAGTTATGTTCCAATATCTTGAATGACATGAAAAACATATTTGCTTGCTTTGATGGATGCTTAAAGTTGTGGCACGAAGCAGCAGTTGGTCAGAGATTTCAGGTTTAAGAAGCACAGCCTTTATGTTTTACTAATGACGGTATATGCCAACTGGTGAGACTTAGCATTTTACTTGTATCCCTTATCTCTGTTGTTAGCATTTTTGAAGGTGGCTCAATGAATTCCATTGGTGATGCACCTTATTCTTTTCTTCAAGCTTTTTCATTTTGTTGTATTATTGTTGCCTTTTTTGTCTGGATTTGATTTCTAACTTGTGCCTAACACTATCAGGATTAGGTAAATTTGATAATAAATGAATAATTGTAAAGAAAACCTTTATTGATATTAAAACACACAAACAAACAAATAAATAAATAAACCCCTGGAAGAGTCAAAACCACCAGAGAGCCAGTGGATTCAGGCCTGTTGGGGACTGGAACTTTGTGGTGCCAGATCTCTGTAAGCGGGAACATCTTTCATTGGCCTGGTCATTCGGATTGCTGTCATACTCAGGGAGTAGCCATTGCTGTGGTGGATTGGCTCCTTCAACAAGTATATTATGAGACTGAGATTTAGGCACTTTCTGTGCCTTGTCTGTTGTCTCAATGTATATTCTGACTGCAGTGAATGATGTCTCAAGTCAAATTCATTGTATGACTATATGACTGACATTTTTGTTCAAAAATCAGTATATGTTTTGGAATGAAAACGTTTAATTTGGAAATCATCCCAACTTTTTTTTGACACAAATAGCTTACAATGCATATTCAAATATGGTGAGCACCATCGTTGCATTGTCATCTTACTTGTGATAATCAAAGAAGTCTTAGGTCTATGAATTGCCTTTTGTATTATGTTCCAAAGAAAGCATGACACAAATCTCTTAGAGCCAATTAATGTTGTATGGTTAAAAGTGGGCACAAAAAAATATACGGTTAACATGACAACGGGTAGATGGATATTACTGAACACCAGTGGCAGCTGGTGAAAACAATTTGCATTGTAGGCACAGTTTTTATGGGGACAAACTGAAGCAGCACTTATCTATTATATAGTGCCTTTCACTTATATCTATCTATCTATCTATCTATCTATTGTGGAAGAATAATTTTAGGGTAACATAGCATTCATCTTAAAGAAATAGCATAAAGGGTTAATAAATGTGGGAAACCAAATACAGGTCAACAAAATGTACACTAAAATACAAGAATTGGTTTAAGAAAAATACTGAGATGGTCAAGTAAATAAAGAATGTACCAGAAGAAAGTTTGATGTAATATACAAAATGTACTAAAGGATGACTAAGAAATCAGCAGATAGATAGATAGATAGATAGATAGATAGATAGATAGATAGATAGATAGATAGATAGATAGATAGATAGATAGATAGATACGATGTCCTATAAATGAGAATGGACAATTGTTATATGCACAGAAATTTCAAGGGTGGTGTCTCATCTCAAAAGGTATAAGAAGAACCAGAATATAATATAATAGACTTTTATTTTATATAAATCATTTGGGTGTAAACCAACGAACCAACCAGAGTAAAATGTATGCATTGATTGACACTGCATGTAAATTCAACAGTTTATAAAATGAACCTCTATTCTTTGTTTCTCTGACCATTCTGATCATTTTGACCATGCTGTAACAGACTGCTTTTAAAGAATGCTCCCGCCAAGGCATTTTGCAGAGGATTCATTAAAAGATACAATGAACAGCTTTTCTCCAGCCTGATTACTGAATTGTCCTGTTAGAGGATGTTTCTTTCTTTAATAAGATGTTAACTTTCGACCACTATCTATCTATCTATCTATCTATCTATCTATCTATCTATCTATTGTATAGTACCTTTTACATCTCTTTATTATATAGTCCCTTTCATAACTATCTATATATCTGCTCATTCCACATGCTCTTGTGTTCCTCATCATAGTGTCAATGCACTTCTTGGCCTGTTCAGTACCAGACCCATTGGACAAATACAGGCTAAAATGTATTATACACTTTCCACCATGCTGCCCAATGTGATTCCAGCTTTCCAATTTCTACTGTGCTCTAAAACTTCAGTTTGTGACATGAAAATTCCCTATATTCGTCCCATAACTTGTCCTATATATGTTGAAAGGAACAGGTGCACCTGCCACCCAAATTTTACACTACACATCTATACCTTAAGTCAATAAAAATCGTATTCTGCCTCTGCTAATGCAATACCTAGTTCTTGGCCATTCCCACTGTATTCCATAAATCCACACCATACAATCACTAGTCCGCTAATTGCTCTTAATTCCTACACCCCAGTTTATCATTTACCACACCCACAGAGTCATTCACACCCTTATTTTATTCTGCACTTGTTGCCAGTCTTCTCAGTCCTATGCAAGTTTGCCAGGGTTACCTCACCTGGGCACAAATTCACATTGTAAGATCCACAAAGTAACCCCCCCTCCCCAACATCTTAAAATATAACTCACTCCCCAACCAGTCTTGCACTACACCCACAGGACAAGTCCAATCTAAATCTTAATCTGTTGTGTTTTTACACGTAAACCAACAGTATAATAGTAAGTTAATAAAGAAAGACACAAATACGGCAATTACCAAACTTCCACCATTTTATGTATAGAAACAAGTTCCGGCTGTAACGTGCACCTTAATACCAGGGTGCAGGCACATAACACATTCAATGCAATTATTTGAAACATTAAATAGAACTTATATTTAGTATTAAATTTTTACATATACATAACATTTCCTCCCACCCAGCTTGGATGTATAACAGTATTTTTTTTTTTATATATATCATATCTACCAAACACTTGGCATGGATACAAAACATGAATATAAAGACAGCTAAAGCATACTATATAAAAGTGCACCATTTACTACGGTGTACTGAAACATTTATATATGGCGAAATGCAGCTTACCAAAGCTAACATTAATATTGACTACAAGTTCAACCTTTCAGGAGGTTTATGAATCCTCTCAGGATAGCGTCTTTCTTGTGTAGGTGGAGCAGACATTTGAGATGAGGTTGATTCAGCAGATTCTTGAGGCTGAGATTCACCAGCAGCAAGGGATGAATCAGGTGTCAAGAAGGTAAACTCATTTGAGTTCTGAGGAATGATCAGCTCCTCAGCCTCGTCTTGTGATGTGTCTTCCTGAGCTTGTGCATCTAGAAGCTGGTCGATATGTCTGCACCAGACTGTATCATGCCCCACCTGCACTGTGTATGTCAGTGGACCAGTCTTTGACACAATCTTACCAGGTTGCCATTTCTGATTTGAGTGTCGGTAGTCTCTAGCAAGCACTTTATGTCCAACCTCAAATATTCTAAGCTTGCGTTGTTTTTGGTCTTGGAAGCACTGCTTCTTTTGCACATGTATACGCAAATCAGGTTTTAGCAGATCTAAGCGTGATCTCAAGCTTCTTCCCAGGAAAAGCATTGCTGGAGTCTGACCTGTGGTTGAGTGAGCTGTGTTTCGATAGGCTAGAAGGAAGCCTGCAATTTTCACATGTAGCAACTCTTTTTCCTTTTCCATGACTTTCATAGATAGTTTGAAGGACTGAATAAAACGTTCAGCTAGACCATTTGTTGCAGGATGGTAAGGAACAGAGGTGATGTGCTTAATGCCATTTTTTTTTACAAATGCCTGGAACTCAGCAGATGTAAACTGAGTGCCATTGTCACTGACTAGTTGTTCTGGAAGTCCAGTACGTGCAAATAAGGTGTGGAGTATATCTACCGTTTTAGATGATGTTGCCTTTTTTACTGCAAAAATTTCAGGCCATTTTGAATGTGCATCAACCACAATGAGAAACATTCGATTATGGAAAGGTCCTGCATAGTCAATGTGAAGTCGTTGCCAGACAGAGCTTGGCCATTCCCAGGTATGAAGGGGAGCGCTTTGGGGCTGTCGCCGAGTCTGTTGGCATCCTGTGCATGACTTGGCCAGATTCTCTATTTGAAGGTCAATTCCAGGCCACCATATGTAGCTTCGGGCTAAGCTTTTCATCTTTACAACACCTAAATGACCTTCATGAAGTGCCTCAAGTATTTTTGTACGAAGTTTGGGTGGTACGATCACTCTTGTGCCCCACATAATGCATCCTTGACACACTGATAACTGGTCACGTCGATTTGAGTACTCAGGGAGATCAGCATCACTTCTAGAAGGCCAACCTTTTATTATCAAGTCAAATAATTTGGCCATAGTGGGATCTCGACTTGTCTCTTTCTGAATTTGAGCACTTGTAATGGGTAAGGGCTCCAGTTGTGTTAGATGAAAAATTTCAGCTGGATCGGAAAGGTTTTGAGTTCCCTTAAACTCACAAGGTAGACGGGAAAGTCCATCTGCATTTGCATGTTGTTTTGTGCCTCTGAATTCAATGTGGTAGTCATGGCCGCCTAAAAACAAAGACCATCGTTGTAAGCGTGCTGCAGCCATGGTTGGAACACACTTATGAGGACTGAAAATAGCAACTAAGGGCTGATGATCAGTAACTAATGTGAAATGTTTACCATATAGGTATTGATTACATTTCTTTACAGCCCACACTAGGCTTAGACCTTCCCTGTCTATCTGTGCATAATTCTTTTCAGCAGGACTTAGAGACCTTGATGCAAAAGCAATTGGTCGTTCTGTGCCATCAAGCATCTTGTGAGAAAGAACAGCACCAATGCCATACGGTGATGCATCGCAAGCCAGGCGCAATGGCAACTTTGGATTAAAATGTGTCAGCACTTCATCAGATGTAATCAGCTATTTGGCAGTATTAAACGCTTGTTCACAATCTTGTGACCATTCCCATTTATTTCCTTTTTGTAACAAACAGTTTAGTGGATGCAACACTGTTGAAAGATTTGGCAAAAATCGATGGTAGTAATTTACAAGGCCCAAGAAAGAACGTAACTGGGTCACATTTTCAGGCTGAGGTGCCTTCAGGACAGCATCAATCTTGTCTGGGGATTTATGGAGGCCATTCTTATCAATAATATGTCCACAGTATTCTAAAGAGTCCCTAAAGAATTGGCATTTACTTTTATTTGCTTTCAGTCCAAATTCTGACAGCCTAGTAAGGACTGCTTCAAGGTTTGTCAGATGTGCACTATTATCTGTACCAGTTACAATTATGTCATCTAAGTAACACTGAGTATCAGGGATGCCCTGTAGCACCTGATCCATTGCTCTCTGCCACATAGCAGGAGCAGACGAAACTCCAAAAACCAGTCTGTTATAACGGAAGAGTCCCTTGTGAGTATTAATAGTGAGGTACTTTTTAGATGACTCCTCTAATTCCATCTGTAAATATGCTTGGGACAAATCTATCTTTGAAAAGTTCTCGCCACCAGCAAGTGAGGCAAAGATATCCTCTATGCGTGGTAGAGGATATTGGTCGACATGTAGTACAGGATTTAATGTGACTTTAAAGTCACCACAGATGCGTACAGCACCATTTTTCTTGATCATGGGCACGATGGGCGTTGCCCACTCAGACCAATTGACTTTGGAGAGGACACCCTGTCCTTCTAAACGCTTGAGCTCTGCCTCAACCTTAGGGCGAATAGCATATGGTACAGGGCGAGCCTTATGGAACTTTGGCTGTGCATCCTCTTCCACTGCAATGTGTGCCTTGATATGTTTGAGAGTCCCAATTCCCTCTTGGAACACCTGTACATAGTGAACTAATAGTGAATTCAGCTTTTCTTGCTTAGGAAATATGCTCAGTCCTGAGGTGAAATGCATTTCTTTTATGGACTGCCAGTTAAGCTGGATACTTTTTAGCCATTCACGTCCAAATAAGGGAACACCTCCTCTTGATAGCACATATAAATCCAGCAGATGTCTCTGGCTTTCATACACAACTGTCACCTTAAGCTTACCAATGGGAGCAATCTTTTCACCTGTGTATGTTTTTAGTATTACTGAAGTGCCTTTCAGTTTCACATTTGGAAATTTTTCTTTATAATCTTTTTCTGAAATAATTGACAGGGCTGATCCGGTGTCTAACTCCATTTTTTAATGTCACTCCTTCCACTTTGGGTGCCACCCATATTATACTGCGGTCAGTGTGTTTAATAGAATGGAGCTCTAGACAAGACAGATGTTCAGTTTCAGAGTCACTGGAGTTGGTTTTATCAATTTCATGCACCTTTTTGCTTTTATTACCCATTTTATGTGACTTCCCTTTATTTTCGTTCATTCTGCACATTTTCTGGATGTGCCCTTTTTTATTACACTGTCTGCACTCTTTATCTTTAAACCAACATTCAGTCGGAACGTGCGATTTTTTTCCACATCTAAAGCAGGATGGCATTTTCTCAGCGTGCTTTGCTACAACCTTATTGAGGCTGCACTGTGAAATCACTTTTCTCTTAAATTCTAAGGCGTCTTTTTCCGCCGTTTCCATTGAAATCGCTATTTCCTGTGCGCGCTGTAATGTTAAATCTCTTTCTGTGAGGAGCCGTTTCTGTATGCTCTCGTTGTGAAGCCCGCACACGAGTCGATCTCTTAGCGTGTCGGACAAGCCCTCGCCAAAATGACAGTGCTCTGTAAGCCGCCTTAGCTCAGCAATATAGTCCGCAATTGACTCGTGTTCCTGCTGGTCCCGTTTATGAAAGCGAAACCGCTCGGCAATAATCATCGGCTTTGGGTTCAAATGTGCTTGCAATACATCCACAATATCTTTAAATGATTTTTCTGCGGGTTTCAACGGTGCCACTAGACTGCGCAACAGATTATAAGTTTTCGGACCCATTACACTTAAAAGCACAGCCACCTTCCTCTCATTCCCGATATCGTTTGCGAGGCAGTACTGCTCAAGTCTCTCAATGTAAGTAGCCCATTCCTCCTCGGTGCTGTCAAAAGCAGCCATTTGACCTACACAGCCATACATCTTGTTTCAAATTCTTAAGATTTTCTTTACTCACTTCTGTGTTTTATCCGTCTCTCTTCTGGCAGGCCCAGGGTGCGCTCTTCAGTATGCCACGAAGCACATAGAAAACATGGAAATTCACTCAATGCAAAGCAGAGAAGCTCAGTTGGTTTTGAACAGTCAGCATGCGGCAGGGTTATTTATTTTCTCGTCGCCAATTCTGTTGTGTTTTTACACGTAAACCAACAGTATAATAGTAAGTTAATAAAGAAAGACACAAATACGGCAATCACCAAACTTCCACCATTTTATGTATAGAAACAAGTTCCGGCTGTAACGTGCACCTTAATACCAGGGTGCAGGCACATAACACATTCAATGCAATTATTTGAAACATTAAATAGAACTTATATTTAGTATTAAATTTTTACATATACATAACATAATCTGTCTTTAAGATCAGGATGCCTATAAATTTTGCCCTCCTTTCCTTCAGGTCTGACAATTTCTCAATTACTTTCTGCCTAAACTGAATAATTTTGCTAAGCCTTCCAAAAAAAAATAGCCTCATGCTTTTATCTACATAAGTGTTTCCCAACCTAGTGACACTCTTTTCGTATCCAAAATCATTCCACGGCACGCCACTATCTTAATAACCACAAACACATATATAGTATATCTCATATGCGTGCTAAACTGCCTGAAAGAAGCGAGACTTCTGGAGAAAAAAAGGAGGTCAGAGATCAGCGTTCGCAGACACAGCACTTTGGTGTCATCTCCAAGCTGTTTCACCCCTTTGCCTGCCCCTCTCTGCTTCAGAAGGAACTTGTATGCCCATTATCCACCAGCACTTTGAGGCTTGCTTGTGACCACACATTATGGGCAGATGGGCACTAGAATCCAAGAGAAACATCTGAAGTGCTCTGCATGGCGATTGTGGAGCTGCTATTCAGCCAGCTTCTTCAGGTAGTCCTATACTCTTCAGACAAGTCTCGACCAGCTGCAAAGCTTGTCCCTCTCAGGTTCAGACCCAATTGCTCTACACAATTATTTCCATGGCACAGCACACCTGGGTAGTTGTCATGGCGTGCCACTGTGCCGTGGTACACTGGTTGAAAAACAGTACCCTAGTTGACTATAGCTATTTTCATGCTACTTGCATTTTTCAGAAAGATGTTTTAGGTCTTGTATCCCCATCGTTGTCCACAACTCTTTGGTTCTGGACTTTGGTTACTTTGAAACAGCAAACAGGGAAAGCAAAAAAATGCATTATTTAACACCATGCCTAGGTAGTCAACTCTGTTTGTCATAACAAAGGTGAGAAAAAGTCAGTGTGCAAGTTCGTCTTCTTTTTTCTCAAATAAACTATTTATTAAGGAGTGTTTAATTAAAGAAATAACCAAATTTTATTTGATTTCTGAAGTTCCACTTGAAGTTGCAATTTCCCTAAAATCTCCCTCACTCATCTGTAGTTACATTAATGATGGGTGTGAACTGTGAACCATGGATGCAAACATGAAATATTGTGTCAACGATTGTCCAATCACATTAGGTTAAAAAAACCTACAACAATAATAAATCGCTGCCAATAATGTGGGAGTGTTTGGGGTGCACAGTGCTGTGTCTACTAAAAAAGCTGAAAGCAACCATTTAAAGGGGAGCCTCAGGTCACCTGCTTGACAAAATATCAAGAACTTACATAGAGTCTCATCTGGCTGGCGTCCTTCACACTGGAAATATAGGTATTCACACAGAATTTGTTTTTTATTCACACAGAAACAAATACAAGTCAGAACCTGTTTTTAATGGATATTGATAAGCGCTGACAGCAGGCACACTGTACAAATAAACAAATTTATTTCATGATTATTTCACTCTACCTAATTAATTTAATTACAGTTTTTAAAATATTTGGAGGGGGGACGGCACCCCACATTACAAACTGCCATTGTTGAATAAATTAGCTGAACAATATTTTCCAAACTATTCAAGTTACATTTTGTTAAATGTAATATTTGGGGCTCACCACATTTCTTAGAAATGTGCATGAGTCACTCAATATATTTTGGACTCCACTCCATATATTCACAATTTGACATATAAATATATATATTTATATATATATATATAAACATATACATCCGGTGCCGCCGAGAGTGGCAGCCTTTTCAGCAGCTCCGTGTATGACTGTATGTGTATGTGTACTTTTCTACTTTTATTTTTCTATTTTTATTTATTGATCACTCCTATCACTTTGTTTTATGTGGATTTGTTCACTGGACACACTTACTTTTACAACATGGGCATGGATTTTTACACGCCGAGACTCGCCTATTCAAGTACTCAACTTCGAGCGCTGAGAACAAATGCCAGTATCGGTGTGGTTCCCTATTTACCCAACGAGGTAAGAAGGCGGTATCGTGGCAGCAGAGCGGGCACTAAGCTAAAAATGAAGCGGCTTGCGAGAAAGTGGCGTTTTAAGCCTTCGGTGCCTTCTGTGATTCTGGGGAATGTGAACTCAATCTCAAATAAGATCGACGAACTGGCTGCGCTGGTGAAAAATGTCAGAACCTACAAAGAATGCAGTTTGTTGTGTTTTTGTGAAACGTGGCTCACCTGGGTTTAGCACAGTTAGAGCGGACAGAGATGCAAGTACCTGTGGGAAGCACAAAGGAGGAGGACTCGCTCTCTATGTTAATACACAGTGGTGTAACTCTGGACATGTTAACGTCAAAATCTCCACTTGCTGCAGGGACATCGAACTGTTGGCCGTAAGTTTACGTCCCTATTACTTGCCCAGAGAGTTTGGACACGTCATTGTTGTTATTGTATACATTCCACCTCGGGCAGACGTGGAGTCAGCGAGTGACATCATCCATTCTGCTGTTGGTAAATTACAAACGCAGCACCCAGAGGCGCTTGTGCTAATCGCCGGAGACTTTAACCATGTGACGCTGGACAAAACATTACCTACATTCTCCCAGTATGTGGACTGTAACACCCGGGGAAATAAGACTATTGATTTACTGTATGCAAACGTTAAAGACGCATACAGCGCCACCCCACTGCCTGCGCTTGGGAAAGCAGATCATAACCTGGTTCTGCTTCAGCCTCACTATAAACCAAAAGTGAGAGTCCTACCTGTAACCACACGATCATTCAGGAAGTGGACCCCGGAGGCTGAGAATACTCTGAGAGAATGCTTTGGAACTACAGACTGGGATATCCTGCAGGGATCACATAGTGAGAACATTGAGGAAGTTGTTGACTGCACTACTGACTACATCAACTTCTGTATGGACATTGTAGTTCCAGTAAGAACTGTATGCTGCTATGCTAACAACAAGCCATGGATTACAAGTGACATCAAGGGCCTTTTGAACCAGAAGAAAAGGGCTTTTAAAGACAGTGATCAGCATGAGCTCAAGTGCGTGCAGAAGGAACTCCGAGTCCAGCTCAGGGCGGCGAAGGAGCAGTACAGGAGAAAGCTGGAGCAGAAGTTGCAGAATAACAGCATAAAGGAAGTGTGGGATGGGATGAAGATCATCACTGGCTGCAGCTCAAAGTGGGGTACCACCATCGAGAGAGACGTGAAGAGAGCAAACCAAATGAACAACTTCTTTAACAGGTTTGACCACCCTAACCCACTCTCACTCTCACCTCGAAGTACTGCACCCTCCACACATCCTTCTGCTGATACCAGCATAGGAGAGACATCCCCACCCATAATTACAATAGCGCAAGTGAGCAGAGAGCTGAGGAGACTTTGTGCCAGTAAAGCAGCGGGTCCAGATGGAGTATCGCCACGACTGCTGAAGGTCTGTGCATCGGAGCTGGGGGGGTCCTCTACAGCGCATCTTCAACCTGAGCCTGGAACAGGGGAGAGTCCCGAGGCTTTGGAAAACATCTTGTATCACCCCAGTCCCAAAGGTATCATGTCCTAGTGAGCTGAATGACTTTCGGCCTGTTGCTCTGACATCACATGTGATGAAGACCATGGAGAGGCTGCTGCTTCACCACCTTAGGACACAGATTCAACATGCCCTCGACCCTCTGCAGTTTGCATATCAGGAGAAGGTGGGAGCGGAGGATGCCATCATCTATATGCTACACCGATCATTCTCTCACTTGGACAGAGGCAGTGGTGCTGTAAGAATTATGTTTCTAGACTTCTCTAGCGCCTTCAACACAATCCAACCTCTGCTCCTTAGGGACAATCTGACAAAGATGGGATTAGATTCATACCTAGTGTCATGGATCGTGGACTATCTTAAAGACAGACCTCAGTATGTGCGTCTTGGGAACTGCACGTCTGACATTGCGGTCAGCAACACAGGAGCGCCACAAGAGACTGTACTTTCTCCGGTCCTGTTCAGCCTATATACATCGGACTTCCAATACAACTCGGAGTCCTGCCATGTGCAAAAGGTCACTGATGACACTGCTATCGTGGGCTGCGTCAGGAATGGGTTGGAGGAGGAGTATAGGGACCTAATCAATGACTTTGTTAAATGATGCGACTCAAACCACCTACAACTGAACACCAGCAAAACCAAGGAGCTGGTGGTGGATTTTAGGAGGCCCAGACCCCTCATAGACCCCGTGATCATCAAAGGTGACTGTGTGCAGATGGTGCAGACCTATAAATATCTGGGAGTGCAGCTGGATAAATTAGACTGGACTGCCAATACTGATGCGCTGTGCAAGAAAGGACAGAGCCGGCTATACTTCCTTAGAAGGCTGGCGTCCTTCAACATCTGCAATAAGATGCTGCAGATGTTCTATCAGACAGTTGTGGCGAGCGCCCTCTTCTACGCGGTGGTGTGCTGGGGAGGCAGCATTAAGAGGAAAGACGCCTCACGTCTGGACAAACTGGTGAGGACGGCAGGCTCTATTGTTGGCATGGAGCTGGACAGTTTAACATCTGTGGCAGAGCGAAGGGCGCTCAGCAGGCTCCTATCAATTATGGAGAATCCACTGCATCCACTAAACAGTGTCATCTCCAGACAGAAGAGCAGCTTCAGTGACAGACTGCTGTCACAGTCCTGTTCCACTGACAGATTGAGGAGATCGTTCCTCCCCCAAACCATGCGACTCTTCAATTCCACCCGGGGGGGTAAACGTTAACATTTAACATTATACAAAGTTATTGTCTGTTTTTCACCTGCATTTTTTATCATTCTTTAATTTAATATTATTTATTGTATCAGTATGCTACTGCTGGAGAATGTGAATTTCCCATTGAGATTAATAAAGTATCTATCTATCTATCTATCTATATATTGTCACAGACAATATATATGGGGTCCTTGCCCGGCCGGGATGCATCTTCATGGAAAGGACCGGGGGAGCAAGCATGGGCAGAACAGTACCTCCCCCAGGACACTAGATGGCAGCCTCCATGAGTTGTAGTGGTGTCTCAGATTCCCGCGGGGCTTCATTATCTACAGCCGTTTTGGTATCTGGGGGTGCAGCCAGGGGGTGCTGCAACAGCTGCTGAGCCCTCTTGGGTGGGTTTTCTACCACACCCAGAAGTGCTGCCAGAAGTAGGTCAACAAGCACCTGGAGCACTTCCGGGTGGTCGTTATAAAAGGAACCAACAGTCACCACTCTGGGAGCCATAGTCGTGAGGAGGGTGACAAAGCTTGCTGAGTAGGAGTGGAGGAGAAAGAAAGAAAGAAAGAAAGAAAGAAAGAAAGAAAGAAAGAAAGAAAGAAAGAAAGAAAGAAAGAAAGAAAGAAAGAAAGAAAGATAAAGTATTGTTTAGAGGTGTTTTGGGACTGTGTTGTGTACTTGTGGAAATGGGGAAAACATTGCCCACAAGTGAAGAAACAAAAATAACATGTTTGTGTTTTATTAGTGTGCCTCTTGCATCTGTTTGTGCCGGGTTAAGCGCTGGTATAGCGCCATCTACTGTCACAATATGTATATAATCAATATGTGTTATCAAACAAACAACACATTATCTACCAAATTGTTTGTTGGTCCTGAATTAATTTACTTGCTGCATATGCTTTTACGCCCTAGGCAATACCTATTTATACTTTTGGGGTCTCAGAAATTATACAGAAGAACTTATGCCATACATCCATCCATCCATCCATTATCCAACCCGCTATATCCTAACTACAGGGTCATTGGGGTCTGCTGGAGTCAATGCCATACATCTTGAGCATTTTTAGAAGCCCCCGGTGCTCCAGCAGTTCCAAATTCCAACTGCTGTTTAAAAGTCAGGTGGCTCAACAGAGGTTAATTCATTATGTCACACAGCATGGGGCCATGCCTGATACTGAATGCAATCTTTTAGTCACTTCTTATTCTCTGCATCATAGTTTTTAGTCAAAAAAGTATAAAAATAACTACTGTTTGATGTTGCAGTTCCTTCAGTCTTTTATTGGTCTTTGCCTTTTCCTTTAGGAGTCAAATTCAGTTCATATCTCTGTGTTACACAAAGGATTCTCTGTCAGATAGTCCTGACATTGAGTTCATGCAAATGTCAGTGTTTTATTTTATAAATTTTACCAAAGAATGCCGTAGTACTTTAGCACTCACAGTTCCATTTCTATAAGAGTATTTTAGCCTAACTAGCTAAAGAAATGTTGGTCCTACACAGTAACTCATTTTTTTACTTTCAGCAGTATTTTCCTGCTAACAATATGTTGTATGGTATACACATAAAAATAGGAAGATGCACGTAACCTATGTGGACAACTCTATGGGTGAATATAGTGTGAAATCCCATTGTTAAATTGCACACAACAGTTCCTTTTATCTTTATCCTCTGTGCCACTCTCATCTTTACACACTCATTGTTAGTTTCAGTATGGACATTGCACATATATTTTATGTAGGTATATTTTAAGTAGGCTGAATTATGAAGTGGTTTGCTTCTGCTGAAAATCATACAATTTCTTGTCTCTAAAACAACTAAGATATAATGTAACAACTATCCTGTCATGGTTTAATTCACAATTATTTGTTATAGCATATCCTCTTGTTCAGTTCTCTGTTACCAGTACTATCTTATTTAAATTCTCAACATAATAATTTTGCCAACCTTGAGCTAAATGCTTATTTATGGATACATACTCTTAAAAGGCTTTGACATTAATCCAGTTTTCATCTTTACAAAAGCTTACCTTGCCATTCTTATAGCCTAAGGCCTTATATAAATCCCATTTTGTTTCTCTGTCTCTGTGGACTGATTATTTCAAGTCAAGCCTTGTTTTCTTTGTGTCCTGGCAATCTTTTTCATCTTCTTTAGCCTGAAGGTCTAAAGAAACACAGACTTGTGGCCTCTGGCTTCCCAAAAATGTCCTCTTGCAGGTGAATCACTGTGCCTGCTCTGTTATACAGAGTAGTCTAATATTCTCTTCAAATAAATATATTTTGTTCTTCATTGTAATTTCCATGTCACCTCTCCAGGTGTCAATAACAAAGGTACTGTTCACTTGCAAATAAATTATGATTGATCAAAATTCAAATACTGTTTTATTTCATTTGGTACACTTATTGATTTATTTTTCTTCCTTTGTGCAATTACACTGTAAATTCAATATTAGCAACTGATATTTAGTGTACAAACGTGCTGCATCATCCTAGTCATACTCACAGCCAGAAATACAAAACAACATTTGAATTGCTAGATTTAGCATTACAACAAAAACTGGAAAAAAAAACTCTTTTAACTTATATTTAAACCTAATTTATTATATTACAGATAATACCAGTTAATGTTTGTTGAAGACTTACATGATATTGCAATTTGTGCACCAAACTAATAAGGTTAATATCTTACTATGCTGTTCCAGGGGATCAGAGTAAAGGTCTAAGAGCTTTAACAGGGGCTGCTGTAGAGGAGCATTGTGAAGCTAACCCTTGTTATGCTGAAGGAGAAGTCTTTTATTACAATTGCAGGAGACGTAAATCTGATTCCATCTCTTTGTTTGCTAATATATTTGTGATTAAATACTTCATATCGCCATACAAAGGCCCTTCCTTTGTGCTTCTTGTTTCTCAGGTCATAGCTTGTTTTAACTCTCCTGACAATAATATTCATAATCTTTATAATTTTTTACTTTGACTAAAATCTGATATATCTGGAGAAACACCAGTCTTTTTGACATCAATTAGTCTAAGACAAAGTAGCACCTACCAAAATCAATAAGATATTATGAGTATATTGTACCCAATATTTTTTCTGCTAATGACTTTATGTTCCCTCTCATGTAAACATCAGGATTGCAGAAATAAATTCTGTTTTTTTGTTTAATTTATTGTATGTATTTCTGCCATTTTCTCTCTAATGTCATGATACCCACCATTTTGTGTGTTTGTTTTTCAAGGGTACCACCATTTTGTTATTTATAATAATAATAATAATAATGCATTGTATTTATATAGCACCTCTCCCATGCTCTCAAGGTGCTTATATATATATATATATATATATAATATATATATATATATATATATAAATATATATATACATATATATATATATATATACATATATATATATATATATATATATATATTATATATATATATATATATATATATATATATAGTGGCACGCGGTGCCCAGCTGGGACGCCCAAGAGGACCGGAGGAGGGCTTACGCCTCCTCCAGACCACGAGGGGGGCGACCGCCCTGGTGGCTTTGGGGGGCGCCCCAATGCCTTTGGAGCCCTGGCCCTCAGCACTTCCACCACACCTGGAAGTGCCATAGGGAGACCCAAACCATCACGGTATCCCAGAGAAAGAGGAGGAATCGACGGAAGAGAGCCGGCTCCTCCAATAGGAAGGGACATGATGCTGGGTGCTCACGTCTAGAGAAGGGCTGCCCTCTGAGGAGGCAGAGGGAAACCCCACAGCCAGCTGAGGTGACGGGGGCAGGTGCGGTCCCGTCCGATGTTCCAACACGGGGGGCACGGAGGTCTCGAAAGGGAGGCCAAAGTGACAAGCACCGGGGTGCCAGTCAGAGGGGGGAACGTTGCCTACGTATGAGACAAGGAGACGCTGAGTGGCAGGGTAACGTCTCTGCCCCTTGTTCTAATTTATATTTTGCAGGACCGGGCCCTGGAGTGGGTTATGTTGGCTTCCCACCATGGCAGACCTCCCCTCGTGGGACAGGCTGCTGGCCCCTAGGGGTTTCAGCTTGTGGTGGGGTACTATGGCATGCGGCTGGGGGTGGTACCTAGCTGGGATGCCCAAGAGGACCGGAGGAGAGCTTACGCCTCATCCAGACCACGATGGGGTGACCGCCCTGGTGGCTTTGGGGGACCACGGGTACAGAGCTTTGAAGCTCAACACTGTAGAGGTCCGTGGTCACCGCCAGGGAAGGCCCCAATGCCTCTGGAGCACTGGCCCTCAGCCACACCCGGAAGTGCTGGGGGGAAGAGGACCAGGGACACGTGGAGTGCTTCCGGGTGCACAGCTGGTACTTCCGCCATACTGGGGAGTGCCGGCGGAAGATAGTCAGGAGGCACCTGGAGCACATCCGGGTGATCATAAAAGGGGCTGCCTCCCTCCATTCGATGGCTTGAGTCAGGAGTGGAGAAGGACGGAGCTCGGGAGGAAATTTATGTGTGCTATGTTTTTGAGTACAGTTTCCATTACCATATGTGTAATGTTTCCAAATGTTTTAAGATTTGACCCTCTATCTTTAAAATTCCTCATCCTCTTCAAATTTTCTTCTACTCCCTAGGCACTACTTCAATACTAGTAGCTGTTTTATATGATAAACAACTTTAGGAAGGGTGTATGATCACTAATTAATGTATTTACTTATTAATTAAAACATTCAACAAGAAGCCCCCCAACTGACGCCAAGTTAAATACTGGTTAAGTAAGGGATCTCTGTTTTGCTCTCCAGTCAGGACACCAGAAATACAAAGAGATCTGTACAATTTGTGAATGAGGTTCACAAATCGGTAAAGGTCTACATTAAACACTTTCCCTTTCTTTTTTGTAGTTATAAGTGGACATACTTACTTTTAATAACCCAGACACTCTTGTCACAATTATCAAAATAATATAATTTATTTACAGCATAGGGATAATATAAGATGGATATATACAAGTATATATAGAGTATAGACTATATATGTGTGTGTGTGTGTATATTGATATAGATGAAAGAGAATAATAAACAACACAAAACATTAAATTTATAAAGCTTAGTTGAACTTTTTTCTCTCTTATAGATAAAGACACATAACTTCAGAATTCTGATCTTTCAGTTAATGTGTTCAAGATGGGTAAGTTCTTTAGCTAATTGTTAAGCTTCTCAAGCCTATTCCATAGCATTCATTTGTTCACAGCTAGTTTATATTACCCCACACACACACACACATGCACACACTGACTTTATGTGTGTGTGTGTGTGGGTGCGTGCGTGTGTGTGTGTGTGTGCACATGTGAAATGCTGTTCTGAACTTTCTCACTAAATTTAGGATGAGAAACTTATAATAGCCAGAGATTATACTTTACCATCTTATTTCCTTTCAGTTACAGTGATACCAGTTCCATAATGCATTAACTGGTAGAATCGGTAGAATCTTTAATGCGCTTTCTTTCTTTGCTTAGGAACATTGATCACACCTTCTGGTTTTAACCGGTGCTGCAGCTTCTCTTTGAGGTTCAAATACACCAGTCTGGTCCTCTTGCTGCTAGCAATATTATGTCTGCTTGGTCATCTGATGATCAGTCAGCCCCTATCATAAGTAAGACAAATTCATATACTGTCTTCCTCTGGAAAGATGCTTGCTGTCTTTAGCAAGTTTGGACAGAGAGTGTTCCATTTTGTCAGTTAAGCTCCAGTTACCCTTTGAAGTAGAAGGAATTACTACAACTTTGTTATGTCCACACAGTATAAGCACAGGAGTCTGTGCCACACAAAGGATGTTATGGCCAGGTTGAGCAGTGAGCTGATAGAGGAAAACAATGAGTTTGGGTGTGCTAGGGTATTTTAAATGCAGGACGTGTTTTGCCATTGGTTTCTTGAATGCATATAAGCCCATCTTTTTAGGTTCCCCATTGGTACAAAGTTTTGTCCCTCAAGGCTGTCAGCTCTTGAGTAACAGCTCTTTGTTCGCATTTGGGTGTCCAACTCATGCTTTCAAGCTACATCAGATAAGCTGTAGAGACTGTATTCCAAAGAGAGGTCCAGTGAAAAAGAATCTAATATTAATAGTGTCTGGCAGTTGCATTCAGGACTTGTGTTCCAGTCTTGCAAAATGCATAATGCCAGTCTTTCCTACACTGCGAACGATCTCCTATCAAACTCTGCCAAACAATATAACCTGGATTGTGATAATAATTCTATATCTTCTGTCACCTGAAACTCTTTGTTCAAAAATATTCAGTTTTCCTCAAGAAACCTAAATCACCAGCAAATACATTTTAAGTTTGTGCTTCAATTATCTCTTATATATATTTCTCTTCTGGTTCGTCCTGCTTCCACTTCAAAACCAGTCCCGCCAACACGCAGCCAACACGGCATTTCTCAATTCCTATTCGTCCTCTTCCATGTCATGCACTATACTGGCCTGCTGAGCGTAATACATCCAACAAGTACTCGAGGTACTGCCACAATGGTAAACTAGCTTTACCACCTTTGCGGGAGCCACCTGTGTCTTTACAACAGCTTCTTACACAACAGACATCAGAAACTAAAAATTATTGTGAACACATTCAAGAATACAACTCTTCTCTAGTGTTTTCTTCCATGGGTGCACAGATAACTCAACCTCCTGGCCACGGACCATACTGTTTTAAATACACAGGCAAGTTTATCACCAAAAATCTCCACTATAAGCTAACACTTCTACCTCTCCAGGATATGGACAGTTGTATGTTTTTGACACAGCGCAAGCTACTGAAGTAGGCTTACAAAATAAAGCAAACTCTGCATGCAGCGAAAATGTACTTTTCCAGCTAGATTATATGCTTAGAACCATCAACCCCTTCGCTAAATCATACAAACACACGCATGAAATCGCTCAATCCAATCCAACAGCATCTGTACGAATGGTTTTCAAGGAAAACCCTAGGCATAATTTACGGCGATACAATGCCCCAACATGTCACAACGATGTTGCAGCGATTTTCGTCAGAGAAGATGGTGAACCGCCTGCCGAAAGGGACATTTGCATCTATCCCATAAGCAACTCCTGTAAACAGATTTCCACGCTCAATATGAATTGCAGTCCTATGGTTTACCCACTTTTATTCCCTTACAGAGACATTGGCTGGCACAAAGATTTACAACATGTTCCTGATAAAAGACCCGCCAAGCGAATAAGGCTTACTCAATGTCAATTTTACGCGTACAGATTAGCAATGAGGAATACATTTAGTATTTTGCACTCCAGCGGCAAACTATTCAAACAGTACGTCATGGATGCGTATGTTAAAACAGAGGACGCGCGTCTCAACTATCTCAGATTACATCAACCAGATCTGCGCGTGGAACAATACAAAGGACTTTCACATGCACTGAAATCAAACGCTGAAAATAACAGCGTACGTGTAGGCAAAATGATAATATTACCGTCCAGGATTTCCAGGAAGTCCACGATACATGCAACAAAACTATCAGGATGCCATGGCCATAGTACGTAAATTCGGAAAGCCTGATTTATTTATCACTTTCACATGTAATCCTGCTTGGCCGGAAATTCTACATGCACACTGCGTCTTTCAAGAAGTATTTATTTCTTCTTGATTTCTGAATTTCTTTCTCACCGTTTTCCGTTCCTATTCTTACACCGCCATATGATACGGCGGGCGTCAGCTATTATACATATATCCCTCCTTGAAGATGCTATATCACAGGATTATCTATGGATCTTTTTTGTTCATTCTGTTATGGTCAAAAACCAGGTATCTTTATTTATAATTTCAAGGATTGCCCACCAATTTTTCATTTCTGGACAGTCATTTTAAATTTTATGGCCTTTATGTTAACTGCAAAGGTGCCTCTTTCTCCTCACATATTTCTACTCATAGATCTTTCCTCGCTACCACTTAACCTAAACCAGAAAAGCCACTTTTCACTTGGCACAAGTACAGGCAAGTGGGTACTAATATCCCAGTAGAAGAGTACTGCTGCACTATAAGTTACAAGTTGTAAAGCTACCTTTATTTCTATGACTTGGTTTGGACCTTTAATGGCAACTAGTCATCACAAGATAACATTAAAATTTGGCAAGAACTAACAGAATGATTCTGCACCCAGCTAACTAGAAATCAATCTTCCTATAACTTAAATTTACTAATCCTTAAAAATGAATAGGGGATGGGTATTTCCATCTCTTTTTTCCCCTGACATTTTTTTCTCTTTAGGGAAGGGTTGGGGAGAGGATGTTTGTTTTGTCTACAGTTTCAGCATTTGAAATTTTTGTGAAAACATTGTTTATTGTTCTGAAGCACATCATATAGTATCTGGTTTGTTTGTTCTCTTTGTTTAGAAACAGACCTGTTTATGCTTTCATAATAAAAATTTGATCCAAAAAAAAAGAAAAGTGAGACCCCAATGGAAAATGGGTAAGTCAGTTTTCTCTTTACTGAAAGTAGGCACATGCAAAGAGAAGTACCGCATTTTTATTGTAGACCAGCTGGCCATTTATACAACAGATGTCTTAAATCTTAGGAAGTTTACTGGCTTACACTATGAAGGGGTTTTTACAGTTAGTAGTTGCTTCAAATCCCTAAATCCCCATTACCTTAGCCTCCCAGTGTATATATCAAGAATAAAATAAAAAATAAAAAAACAGGCTTTACTAGGCTAAAGTGGTGCTGAAAATTTTTATCCCTTCTGCTGTGTTATATTTGGTTTGTCAATACAACTTAAAACCGAACCTAACCAAAAATAAAATAAAATTTAAAACAATCAGTTTGGGGTCTTATAGATTCTGGATTCTCTCTTCACCTCATCCTTGCAAATATCAACATGGCTGATTCATAAAGCTGCATTTCCTTCCTTGTAACAAACAATGAAGGTGTAAAACTTATTCTATCTTTCCACACATAACCCCAAAATTAATTCGAACTGAATGATTTGCAGTCTTGTTCAAATAACTGTCTTTTAGCTGAATTTCAAAATTTAAAAACCCAGTCCTAGTATTACTCGCTGCTCAGATAACATTACTCAAGATATCTATCATCATTCATTACATTTATATAGCACTTTTCTCAGTACTCAAAGCGCTATCCACACAGGGAAGCGAACCCACAATCTTCCACAGTCTCCTTACTGCAAAGCAGCAGCACTACCACTGCACCACCTGTGAGGACATTGAGATTTGGATGCATTTAAGTAAACAGAGATCATTATTATTGCCTGCTCACTGGTACTACAGCTGTGAGATGGAGTTACTACCCAGGGCATATTTACCTATACAAGAGCAAACATCAGGAAAGCATCTCTATTTTTTTTTTTCATTTTACATCGTAAAATAACATTGAGGATACATTTTTCATGGCAATTATAACATCACAACTGAGTTATGAGATTATCAACACAGAAATGAAGTTAATATAGACTCTTAAGTGGTGAGTTGGTTGATATAGAAGATCCAAATAGCTAGCACCTTGGTTTTTGGTTGGCTGAGTTTTGAGAAACAGGAAAGTGGTGTCAAAGAGCCACACACAGCACAGTAATTTATTTCACTGGAAAAGTAAATCTATCTACATTGTAATTTAATTTGTTATATAAAGACAATAAACCTTAAATTGTGGGTCAGTCAGCTAAACTGAGTCAAAGGGGCTGCTGCTGCACAAAAACTGAACAGCTATCACAAAACAAAAGCCCTGGGTTTTTCCTAGAGATTGTGCTCAGTCCAGATACCAAGTTCCCTGTGAATTAGAAGCAAAAAAAAAAACCTTCCTGATTATTTATTAGCTTTAAAAATGAGCAAATCCTTTTTTTCTATGTTTTTTCCCCAGAATAAGTCTCCTTTTAGTCCTTATCAGGATAACAAGCCACTAATCAGCCATGAAAATGAGCTATAATCCTTGTGAACCATGTGCATTGGCACTGTGCTTTACTACAATACTAGGAAAAACGAAATGCAGGAGATCTCATTTAATATTAGTAAAAATATACAGTATATAGATGGTGGTATAATGTCCAAATTCTAAGTGTCCCAGGTCAACAACATTCTAAAAACATTCACACCATTGATAAAAAAACCCAACAATTTCATTTGGACACAAGATATTTCAGAATGCTATAGGTCTATCATTTGTGATAATACACCACAGAAATCTAGAAAAGAAGAATGATACACTAAGCGGTATTCAACCTTCATTTAAAAGCTGAGACCCATTATAGAAACAAGTGCTTTTTTGTTTCTTTCATCATTTTTTGTGCTTTATAAATTATGGTATATGCTATATCAGAGTTCTTTTTCAGAACACAGACACTTTCAGTCATATGCTGTGTTAGAGGTAACTTTTTAACACATTAACAGACAGTATGAATATTCAAAGTAATGCTAATATGCAATAATCCTTGCTTAAAACATTTTGTTTCTCTTATTTTTAGAGTCCTTTTCTATTTAAGTTTTAAACAATATGCATCCTTTTGATACTGATGTCTGATATGCTCCCAATTTGAGGGAGCTTTTGTTCTGATATAAGTCATTGAAGTTTTGTCTTGAAAAATCTTTTATCAAGTGTTTAAATTTTCTACATTACCAGTGTCCTTGCAGAGTGGGCTACAGGTCAGGTGAGGTCAGGTTGGGGAACATGCACTGATAGAGCGCATTGCTTCACCCACCACATGGCGAAGCAGCTCGGGATCCTGGTTGACAACCCCTCAGGCAGACACACGGTCCATTCCCACCTTCTAGAAATTACCATCTATCTGCTGCAGCCAAGTGTTACATGGGCACCCCTTTGGCCTGATCCAGCTGCTCCAGTCCTCAACAATGAGGATCCTGCAATTTGGATCAGGAAATCGCGTCACATGACAGTGGTGCCATTACTGAAACTCACTCACAATGCAGGTGATTCGGGACAAAAAGTCAAACCAGAGGTAACCAAGGATTCTCCAAAGAGACACAGTAACAAAGGAGTCCAGTCTTCATTTCAGATCACTGGATAGTGTCCATGTCTCACAACCATAAAGCAAAACAGGAAGCACCAGGACTCTAAAGACTTGGACCTTTGTCCTTTTGCAAAGATATCGGGAGTGCCACACACCCGTTTCCAGCGACCTCATGACCTCCCATGCTCTCACAATTCGTCTATTGACTTCATAGGAAAAGTGTACCAGGGTACAGGCCATCTATGATATCCAGCAACTTTGATGGGGTCTTGCAAAGTCTCAGGATGTCCCACAGGACAACTCGATCAACTGAGTCAAATGCTTTATGAAAATTGGCAAAGGCTGCAAAGAAATTCTGCCAGTATTCGCGTGTGTGCTCCATGAGAAACCTCAGTGCCAGGATATGGTCGATGGTAGACTTCTTAGGTGTAAAACCTGCCCCTGGTAAGCGAGCAAGTGATCACAGATCGTATTGAGGATGACCCTAGCAAGGACATTACCGAGAGCGGTGTTATCCCCCTGTAGTTGCCGCAATCCAGGCGATCACCCTTCCCTTTCCAGATAGGGACGACAAGTCCCTTTTCCAGTCAGTTGGGATGATGCCCATCTCCCAAACAGAAGCAAAGATTGCTTGCAATGCCAGGAGGACAGCCTTACTACCAGCCCTGGAAGTTCACCCCGGATACCAGTACACACACACACACACACCCACGCACACACACACGCACACACACACACACACACACACACACTGTATATATATATATTGTCGCAGATTAAGGTTGCTGTCGTCCTCTTGAACCCTTCGACCACTCCAGACACCAGGTAAAAGTCCAATAGTAATATTTATTTGGACAATGTACAGTGCACAAAGCACCCTCCACTCCACAATACTCATATAACTAACCAATAAACAATACAATAATCAATCCTCCACACTCCCAGACACTTAGCCACCCTTTCTCCCAGCTCAGTTCAGCGTACTGGTTTCCCAGAGTCCTTTATATAGTCCCTGACCCGGAAGTGTTTCTCCCTTCTGTCCATGTGATCATGAACACTTCCGGGTCGGATAAAAAGCTCCTTTCTTCAACCCGGAAGTACGTTGTTGCCTCTTGTCATGTGATCATGACGCACCTCTGGGTTATAGGGCAAGTAAAAGTCCGGCAGCCTCCCCACAGCGACTCCTGGTGGTCCCCAAGGTATCCAGCAGGGCTGTGCAATATAAACTAAAGTCCATGAGGCCCTGCTGGAATTCGGGGAACGTCCACGCTGTTGGGAGAGCTCCATCTGGCGGCCTGGGGGTGAGGGCCGGAATATTTAGCTGGCCACACACCACAATATATATATATGTGTGTGTGTGTGGGCTGCACATGTAATACACTCAGTAAGCATTTCAGTGCAAGTTTTCACTGTGTTTAAAATAATAATGGCAAAATCCCATTTTTAAACATCTTGCTGTAGCCATCTAAGTGCTCCAGGTGTCTCCCCTTTAAGACTACAGTTAAACAACGTGAACTATGTCCTTACTCAGCCAGGCATGTATCAAATAGCTAAGTAAGAAATCCAAGGTTTTAAGTTTTCAATTCTTACCTTTGTAAAATGTTTTAATGTGTAAGAGATTTCCTTTCAGATTTGTCACTGTAGAGAAAGCTTTTTGCTTTTGCAGCTTGTCCTCTAAATCTCTTGCAACATTTAGTTTAAGTATACTAAACCTGGTACATAGCTAATATTTCAGGGAAAGCTTAACTGGCATACAGCATGTAAGGCTGTGTCGATACTCTTTTAGTTCAATACAAAATTAGTCTATTTTTGTTATTTCACAGCTTGGTTTATCAGTGATTCTTAAACAGTTTGTACCTACTTCTCAGCTCACTTAAAAGGAACAGTTGGCACTAGTGTCTATGTGATTCTGCTACAACATGAAAACATTTATACTTTCACATGTGTTTCAGGTATACATTGATACTAGGGTTACTAGGCCTGTTTATGTACCTTTTAGAGTATTTTACGTTTCTTTCACTTTTGTTGGGTCGTTTGTGTCATCATGTTCCATGATGTGTTCTTACCATTCTCAACTTTGACGTAATTATTTCAACATTTTAAATTCAAGCAATAAACACAGCAATCTTGCAGAGGTTTTGTCGTTGTTTATGCACATATAGATATCCAGTTCTTTTTCTCCCAAAGTAACAATCTTCCAGTGATTGTTTGGTACTTATTCTGTACATCACACTGAAAGACAGCAAAGGTAACTTTTAAGCAACTGGCCAGACCTTTTCAGGCCTTTGCGTGCTTATCTGATTAGTAGTTGAACACAATCCTCCAGTGCCAGTTGATTTTATAGGTGATTCACAGACTTTCTTGCATTATTCTGTATTCGTCATCATGAGCTCTTCTAATTTTTTTTTGTAATTGGCCAACTGCTTATTTTTTTAACTGATATATTCAAATTTTGAAACACATTTTTCCATCTGTGCTTGTGCTTATGCCCATTATTTTTCCTTCAATTATTGAGTGCTTTTTGTTATTTAGTGCCCCTTGTTACCTTTGTTTAATTAAAGCTGTTGCCTTTTCAATTATTTTAGCAATATATTTTTAATGCTCATTTAGAGATAATTAAAGTAGGTAGGTGTCCACATGGGGCTGTTTCAGAGTCAAGGAGAGAAGCAAGCTGTTGCAGAATCTATATTGTACTTCTATTCAGCTTCCTGTTTTTCAGTCTAGTAATGTTAGAGTCTTGAAACACATATCCTTAGATTAATTTTTGTCAAGTTGACACCACCAAAATCCATGTGTTTCAGCAGCATGTTGTGTGATAGGCTGTATCACAGAGTTTTATTTTGTTAAAAGTACAGTCACTAATTATAGCTTTTCTTTTTTTTTTTAATTAGTTATATTGCATGCACTTAGGTGAGGAGTTTCCGGGACAGAGGAACAGCTATGGCAGCAGCATGGAGACACGCTGTAGGAGGAAACACCTTGGGGTTGAGTATGAGGTGGCCTGTCATGCCCATCTTGAACTCAAGAGCATAGGCATGCTAATAATTATAACCTGTCGTTATTTCGTGTGTGCTGAGGGAAGAACGTCTGTTTGGCCTCATGAGTCATGGCAGGGTTATCTACAGAAAAAAAGGAGAACGTAAGCCATGGAGATTTACAGTCCTGGAGAAAAAGTTCAGGAATTTACCAAAAGATAGAGAGGCGCGTGCATGTGCAACTAAAGATATCAGAGAAACAAAGGGACTTCTGCCTAGAATGAGGCTATGTGGGTGGAACATTGCAGCCGCATCACTAATTGACTTATGCTGGGCCAGTGTTAGTGGTTAAGAAAGTGAATAAGCCGGCACAGAAAACTGAGAGGTGGTCAGCAGAGGTCATCTTTTGACTGTCTGCCATTGGAAAGAGTGACTATAGAGGCACTTGCTATTTTCCACTCTTGCTTTGGAAAACTGTATTTTCTGTCCTCTAGATTTTTGTTTTGTAAGAAGAAGGAAGAAGAAGAGTGGTCTGTTTGCTTGCTTTTGTTATTTTTCATCATCTTTAATTTGAGCCACTGTAAATACTATGCCTTTTCACCAGTACATATTTCTGTTCCTTGTAGTAAATATTTTCTGTGTCATTGCCAAGTACTGAGTATATTTTGAAGTGCATGCCACTGGATGTTTGGTTTCTGGCATTGTAATAAGCAGCATAAGCAAAGCAATAAGCACTGTAAGAGCATTTGTTTTTGAAAAACCTTTCTGTAGTCTATGCTGTTATTCATTCCCCCACTCTGGTCTTTTCAGAAATGGTACAGAAGCCAGAAGTTTATGACTGTTGACAGGGGGCATAACAGTTTCCTGACAGTTAATATTTGTATTTTTGATTTATAATAGCCAAGTAGTTGTGACACCCATAGGGTGCCTTCTCTGTGTTTTGTTTGCACAGTCAGCAAATGCCATGTTCTATTTTATCTGCTCAGTTGACCAATCTTTAACCTGGTTGGCTGTGCAGTACTTTTTCTGGTATTGTTGGCATTCTTTTAAACTTGATTCCTGATTACAAACCACAAAGAATGATTCATGTTTTAGAAAATATTTACATTGATTTTTTTTTAATCATAGACATGATAACTGAAAATATATATATGAAAATATAATTTCAAGAATTATCATAGTTATCACTTCTATGGCTATTTAAACCTTTGAATCAGTATATGGATTTGAGTCATATCTTCTCTCAAATAAAGCAGTTCAATCATGCATATTTAATTTGTCAGACCATTTATGAAATTCACATAATGGCTACAAAGTCAGCCTCAGCCAAATTCTTTTTACATAAGAAAGGAAAGCTCTATCTTCCATCTTAGATGCTTGTTCTTAAATTTATTTAGCCCATACAAATATAAGGAAAGTTCAACCAATTTTTTTTAAGTTGTTCTTAGAATCTTAGATTCTTGAAAATTTTCTGTTTTAATTGTTTCTGATCAATTTATTTTTCTGTTATATACAAAATTTGTATATATACAAATATATAAAGTTTGTCTTTTGGAATTATGGGTGCTGCCATCTTGCTTGCAGTATTCATCACTGTCACAGATTGCTTTGTTATGCCATGATATCATGTCCATTTTCCCATAAAAGATGCCCAAGCCCAGGGCTCAGTATCCAAACATGTGGATAATCCAAGTAATTCAACGTCTCTAACTCCGGAACTTAAAACCTAGCTTTGGTATTTTTGGTTCATCTTGCCTTTTGACTTTGTTTTTTGATTATGACTCTGACACTAATTTAGTTGTGGCTTTTGTCTTGGTGTTTTCTCAACATACACTTTGCATCACATGCATATTGCATCACATCACTTCAATGCCATGATGTCAAGCCCACCAACTAAACAGTGAAGAAAGCTATGTTGGACAAAGCATGTTGAACTGGCATAGAAGCTGATGTAAAAAAATATGTGATCTGAGCTAAAGCAAGATATGTTCCTCAAAATGCAATAAGGCACAAAACCACCCATAACTACCTGATCCTTGAAGGAATAGACTGAGGCCAGTGAGGTTGGGGGCGAGGCTACAAGATAGCAGAGGATCATCAGTACTCTTTTGTCCATCAGATATAGAATTTTAATCCCAAGTGGGGATACAAGAGACAGTCCACTTTAAAGGAATGGAAGCTAAAATATGTCTGAGATACCTGACTTTTTAATGGGTAATGAAAAATGGGGAATCAATAGGCTACTAGAGGGAGTATTAGCTTATTGTTCAGGGAACAAAAGTACAGCTGCGCCTGACTCCAGAAGTGGTACATGTGCTTAAGCAGAAGGGACCCTAGAAAGTGTTTAAAGATTTCTCAAGGATAGTGGAAAAGTAAATTGAGAGATTGAGATTTGGAGCAAAGGTTCAACTGGAAGGAGGTAAATTCCAGCATCAGGAAAGACAGGAAGTAAGAAGAGAAATGCTATAATATACTTTTAATATAAGGAGAGGACAAGCCATCTAATTAGGTACTTAGGGTTTAAGACTCATTGAAGTAGGCCCACTGTAACAGCCAGGGTTTAATGTGTTTATTCCTCTGTTTTAGTTATTTTCTGTATAATAAAGTTACCAATATTTTTTTGTTTCCACAAGGACTATAAAGACTTCATGGAAAGGACCGATAAAGTGGGCTTTAATTAAGGATTAGGAGATGGTGAGTAAGAAAAGCATACTGAAGTCAATACTAGTGAGTCTAAAAATGAGAATTAAACAGTAGAAAAATATCATAGCGAGAGGATGTTAAGCCAGAAAGGAGATTAATTCATTACAACAAAATGAGAGTTGAGAATCAAAGTTAGGTAACAAAATATGGTCAAAACCAGGAGATCAAACTAATATAATAAGTCATACACTATGTTCTTTTGTAAGTATCTGTAAACTCAGAATATTTGGAACACTGACCTTTATCCTTCAGTGAAGACAACATGCAATGTGAACCTCCACTTATAATGATTATTTTGTGGCTTTTCTGGCTGATATTGGTGTTTCTTACCTTAAGAAATTACATTATGTGGTTAATTATTTTCTTTCTGTTACCATTTAAAATTATTTTTGTTGTTGTATGATGCTATTTTGTTTTAGTGTTGTACCATGCCTCATCTATGACAATCCTTCCCATGATCCACTGACTGACTGCTCGAATGATCCACTGACTGACTGCACGAATTTTGATATTATTTTATGCAACAGTATTTAGAGCCATTTTATTCTGGCTTTTTGATCCCCTGCTTTGTCATGCAAAACTTGAATTTTTAGATTGCTCTTTGAGTTTGGAGAAAGATTGGTTTAGTCTTTTTGGTATGAACTTGGAACTATTTTTTTACTACATCTATATCTTTGTCATTCCATTAAACTTTTTTCCATCCCTCTCCAAAATAGAAGACATTTGTTAAGCCTAGCAACTGCACAGCAAAAATGGCAGAAATCATAATTATCAAAATTCAGAATTAAGTATATTCAAATAATGCATCAGCTAATGAAATCCTCGAAACCAACCAAAACAATAGCTTATATATTTTAAGACCAAAAGATTGCTACAAAAATTAAAATACAGTCAAATGATGACAGCCTTATGTTACAGGAGCTAGACATTTCAGGCAAGCACTCACACTGGCTGCCTAAGCTGAAATGCCTTTATGGCCCTAACATTAGTTCTTTTTAAAAGGTAAGTGTTGCATGTTAGGAATTCGTAAGACTACATACCAGTTCCTTTATTTTTGTCACTCTTCAAATCTAGGGTGTGTGAGTGGCAGATTTAAAGCTCTGAAGAATTTTTGTTTTTTATTTTTTGTGCTTGCTTAGTGGTAGTGATAATCATTAAGCAGTGTTCTTAAGTCAGTACATACAGTGTGACCAGTGTTGCTACTCTTAACAGTAAAACTATGACAAAGAAACACAGCTGCCCCCCAGAACCGCCCTCTTACATAGTATTTCAATGGGAAACAAACACACTCTTACCCGTTTCTTTTGCAGGATCAGCTCCAGGCTTTCTGTGCGACATGCTTCTCACATGACATTTGGAACATTTAAAAGATCGAGCCCCGGCCAATCCAACGGCTCACTCTCCTGTCCTCTCTCCTTCAGACTGCCTCTGGTCCAATTCCGGCCTCCGAGCCATTGAACCTGCTTGTTGAGGAGGACTTTGTGTTCATTTGACCTGGAGACGGGAGCTGAAGTGCCAAGCTTGACAGCCGCTTCCTCTGTGCTTTTCCGCTGTTGACAAACCCCGTCTGAAAAGGGTCTTGTGTTTGTGCCTGCCAGTTCAGCAATTAAGACATTTTCCTTGGAAACCTGTTCTCTTTTTCCAGTCTCCTGTGCAACTTAGTGACCCACACTTGACAAGACAAAACACTGAAGAACCAGACTACACTGTTGTGAAAGCTAAAGGTCAAAATCAGAAATGTACATGCTGAACAAAACACCTGTTAGTTCAATAGCAGGCAGGCACATAGGAGAGACAGTGGGGAAATACAACACATATGTGCGATTGGATGTCTGTACAGACAAACATGAACTGACCATGTAAGCAATTAGTTTGGAGATGGCCCACTGTAAGTCAGAGAATTTAAGCAGCTGAGGAAGGGGGGCTGGTCAGATTCACTGACAAACAAAACAGTGTGGATGCTGGTTAGAGGTCACCAAAAAATTTTTACATCCCGAAGGCAGTTTGTGGCACAGAAGATTAGAGCATATTGTAAGAAATTTTCTACTTTTTACACCCCAATTGAAAAAAAAATCTGTGCACTCACAAAGTGGCACTAGATGTAGATAACAATGAAAAGATAGAATTTATGACTTATTGTGTGTATGATTCCACATACCACTTACTGTACTGGATATCATGATTTTATCCAGCAACAGATGAGGTTAGTTTCCTAAATAATGTCAGCACTAAATCTTTTTAGTCATCTTTAAATGTTTGGTCTTAAAAATATCCCATATACTGTACGTATTGTCAGTGTCATATTTATTGACTTTTACAAGGTGTCTGTCACAAGCAGGTGCCACCATAAAGTAAAAATATTGCTAAATAAGCCTCTGAATCACCTGGGGTCTTATGTATAAACAGTGCGTACACACAAAAATGTTTCATACACTTGTTTTCCACATTTATATTGCGATGTATAAAAACTAAACTTGGTGTAAAATCACGCACATTCTAATGACAGCACCCACCCTTGCGTATGTACGTTTGTGCTCGGTTTTGCAAACTGCCAGAACCCAGCATCAAAGCAGTGCTACTATTCCAGGGTGGTTTCCCTTTCTTTTTTAGATTCACATCCATGATGTGGGCTTTATCAAATACACTGAAATGAACTGTATATTGCATAAGGCACCTGATTGTAATGAACATGTAACAATATAATCAATATGTAACAATATGGTTCACTGAATGACCAAACTATTCCAAATACCATAGCTGCTTTAGCATTGTTACTCTCAGTGCACCTCTCAGAGAATTTTTACCCATTGTATCTGAGTGTGGAATCACAGCTCTACAGCAGCTGATCAAAATGCTGTATGGCAGATTGTGTCGAGAGCGTAGAGCATTATCGGGATACAGCATCTATCCCTGGAGAACAATTACAGCACATGCTTCCTCAGCCAGGCACACAGTCTCAGACAACCTGACTATAGATCCACATTGTTTTGAAAAACTCATCAGAAACTTCAAAAGACTTTGTTGGACAGTTATCTTACCTAAAGATCTTGACTATACATTGTTCTCCTCTCTTGCTAAATGAATCTTAGCCTGGAGAGGTCTATTAATTTTTTACATCTAAGATGTCTCACTTATGGTTTTTCCAATGCTGTATCTGTCCTAGTGTCTATATACAGTAAGTTTCTGTATTTCTGAAGAAGGGGCCTAAGTTGCCTCGAAAGCTTGCATATTATAATCTTTCTAGTTAGCCAATAAAAGGTGACATTTTCTTTAACTTCTCACTACATCTATACTGGCTAACACAGCACAACACCCTAGTACTACATCCACTCATATGTGGTTAATTTTTAAAGTAGCTGAATTTAGCCCAAGTATCTATCTTCTTTTAATTCATTTATTTAAACATGCTAAATTAACAATGGATCTGTTCTGATTGAGTTTTAGTAGCTCCTCCCACAGTGGAATTGTTATAGAGTGTTGAGTACCAGATATACAGATAAAAATAATCTAATATAAAATAAAAATGAGCCTGTAAAGAGTTCAATAGCTCAAACTGTTAGAGCTGCTGTCAATCCTATGCCACTACATTCTGGACAGGACATCCTTAAAGTGGTGTGCTCCACATTCAAAAGCTTCCACAAAACTGTATAGGACGGGAACGATATAAATAAAATGTATTATTATTTAAGTGCCTTGAGCATGGGGAAAGGTGCTATATAAATAAAAATGCATTATTATTATTATGATAGATCCTCAGGAAATTTAATTAAGACTAGGAGCAAGACTCTATAAAAAAAAATCCGTAGGAAACACAGTTGGCATTTAGGGCAACAAATGAGCAAATTTTAAAAGAACAAATAAACACAATTTTTATTAACTGTAAAGAATGATAGCAGAAACTAAATGTTAAATAAAAACACATTAAAGCCAGAAATCGTCCTTTGGAAAAAAAAATCTCATAACCAAAACAATCTTAGGTTTGTGAAGACTGGGAACTTTAATCTAATATAACTATTGCTAAGCCACCATTCTATAGAGATTAGTTTACTTTATTGTAAGGATTAAATGCATACCATAGAAAACTAAGCTTTATACTGGCTTATTAAAATACTGTACCCACCAAACAACCAAGACACAGTTATGCTGCTGAGAAGAGGACACAGTTGCTAATGACACTTGTATTCCCAATACTTTCAGCATTCAGCCTTTATACTATAAATGTGCAGTCCAACTAAATGTAAAGTATTTTTTCATTTTATTCCCCAAGGCACTGCTGCAGTGCAGTAACTGATTGTTGATGAGAGCAATCAGTATTTCCTCTGAACAATCCATGCAGCAGTAATTGTTTTTACTCTGGGCATTGTATTAATGAAAGAAAAAGGTGAAGGATTCATTACAAACAAATTCATTTTATTTAGGACATGAATTAACTGTTCATTTGTCTAACAATGACAAATTTTAAAACCATACATAAACTGATACATTGGAAATTTTGTGTACTTTTTGTTTCAAATGTGCTTTTTATTTTTATAAACTGGAAAATAACATTTAATAATTTACAATTTCATATTTGTAAAAGCCCATGTCTATCTATCTACCTGTAAATTATTTTATATTTATTGTACACTGTGTTTCTTTAGGAGTTACTGCTACTTAGTCAAAGAGCTTATCATCCGAAACCTTAATAGTATATGGATGTTGTCCTTTGTGTTGCCTCAGTTTCATGTTCAACATTACTGAAGGCACTTTTTAGAGCATTTCTTCAGATATTTGATCATGTTTTTTGCATTGTTTTATCATGTAATTTCTGCTTGTCATGTGATATATGTAGAGATGTAGTCAGACTGTCAGTTCTTCTGATTTTTTACATTTTTTTTTTATTTTGAAGAAGATAGACTCTCTTGGTTTTTTTTTTTTATCATGAAAGTGTTCATAAAGGGGCATTTTCCTATTACTATTTATTATTTTTGCTGATGATGTTATATAAGTTGACATTTGAGATACATATACATGTGAATAACAAAACCAAGCACATTCAAAAATATATTTTGTATCAATATTTTATTGTGAAAGTGTCCATGAAAGGCCTCCAATGGTTGTTTTTATATTGGTGGACAAGTTAATCCTGGAAATGCCTAAATTATTAACTATGTTTTATACAGTATGTACACCTCATTGTACTTACCTCTGGAATCCTTATTAAGGACTGACTATCATTTAAAACTAAAACCTTTGAAATACCTTAACAATGGCCAAGGCCAAACCTGCTCACAGTTTCCTCTATGGCAAGTGTTGAACCTTTGAATAGTTTAAATACTCTGTTTTGTTTATGAATTGCTGTTTGTGTTTCTGCAGATTTGCATTGTCATGCTCACAGGGTATTATAGTCATATACATACAAAAGCTTATTCATGAGCCATTTTCTGTGTATATGTGAAATATGGTATTTTTTAATGTCTGGAAAAAAGAAGGAGAAATAAGCTTTTTTTGTTTTCTGTTTTCTTGTTTTGGGATTTTCAGGGTATGTATTATCATAAATGTGTGGTGGCAGGAGAGGCAGTTCACATCTCAAAGCAACTGAAATGAAGCAGGAAAGCAACAACATTTAATAAAAACACATAAGCTAAACAAAGAGCCATAAAAAAAAAAATCTCAAGAAACTGAACCAATGCCCACATTAAGGAAAATATAACAGAAATACTAAGCAAAATGACACCTTTTATTGCTAACTAAAAAGATTACAATATGCAAGCTTTCGAGGCAACGAAAAGCTTGCATATTGTAATCTTTTTAGTTAGCCAATAAAAGGTGTCATTTTGCTTGGCTTTCCTCTTCATTCATAATGGCTAACACGGTACAACACCCTAGTACTGCAGAAATACTACAAATTATTTGTATGATTAAGTTTTAATTTTTTAACTATTAATTATAATTGTAATTATAATTATATATTAAATAATATTCTAGGGCGGCACGATGGCGTAGTGGGTAGCGCTGCTGCCTCGCAGTTAGGAGACCCGGGTTCGTTTCCCGGGTCCTCCCTGCGTGGAGTTTGCATGTTCTCCCCGTGTCTGCGTGGGTTTCCTCCGGGCACTCCAGTTTCCCCCCACAGTCCAAAGACATGCAGGTTAGGTGGATTGGTGATTCTAAATTGGCCCTAGTGTGTGCTTGGTGTGTGGGTGTGTTTTGTGTGTGTCCTGCGGTGGGTTGGCACCCTGCCCAGGATTGGTTCCCTGCCTTGTGCCCTGTGTTGGCTGGGATTGGCTCCAGCAGACCCCCGTGACCCTGTGTTCGGATTCAGCGGGTTGGAAAATGGATGGATGGATGGATAATATTCTATTCTTTTATTATAACTGTCTGGTGTCACTGTGCTAAGGTGTACCTGACACTCAGGTGGAAGGATCACCTCCTAATAGTTCAAAACACAGAGGATGGACACAGTGGGGTGTGAAAGACATAAAATGGGTCTTTTAGTTAAAGGTGCAAAAATGTACAAATGTGTATTGTGTAAAAGGGCAAATGAAAATGTTAAAAACAGTTAAATGAGTCATTAAATTGTACAAATATTTCTAATGAACTAAACAGGAGAAGTCAGGCCAGTATTACAACCAATAAATACTCCATAAAAATTCTTCTTTAAGAAGAGTTTCTTTAAAAATGAACCAGACCAATACAGGACAGTAGTAATGCCATCACTCGCAGGAACACTGAAACCTTAAGGGGCAACCCTTAATGATCCTACTTGGACTTTGTCCACTGTCATTACAAAAAGGTTAGCTTTCTTCCTTCTGGTCAGTCCCACCTTGACCATTCATGATGAGAGCAATCAATGGTCCAAGATATTCCTAGCACCCTCCTTCAACCCCTGCTGTGTGGTAGAAGGGTGTCTGCAGCCTTACCTTGCCACATTCTGCCAATAAAGGGTATACCCAGTAGGTTCCATTAAATTTTATTCAATTAAAAAGCATTGCATTCTTCATTATGCCTATTCGCACCACCTTCAAGCTACTGATTGCCGTTCATCCACTCCTATCCTGCAGTAACCATCCAAGACCTGCAGGGGCATCACGTCTCCAGTGAAAGGTGCCCCTCTTTAAAGAAAAAATAAAATTGCAAATCATGTTGCTGTCCTGTGGTGCCCTTGACCACAATAACGATTAATCACAATTATAACTATATATTTGCAATCATTTTTAGGTGCATTCACATTGTGACACTAGAGGGCACTGTCACTCCTCAAACCCCGCAGACTAACGTCCAAGGACACCAAGTAAAAGCACCAAGAAATATTTTAATTTCTTCTTTCTTTGATATTGTGCCACAGTGCACCACAATCACCCCAATAAACAATAAATAAATATCCTCCTCTCCTCCCAGCAGCCCTGTCACACTCCCTCCCAACTCCAGCTCGCTTGCTGGGTCTCTCATAGTCCTTTATATAGTCCTTGACCCGGAAGTGCTCTTGTTGTTCTTTCCATGTGATTCATTAGCACTTCCGGGTCAGATGGAGATTTGTATTTTTCTTCAGCCCAGAAGTACTTCTGTTCTTCCGTCCCCGTGAGTTGGGAGTACTTCCGGGCTATACGGGAAACAAAAATCCCCTCGTCTCCCTGCAGCGTTATGCGGTGGCCCCCACGATACCCAGCAGAGTTGTGAAGCCAAACTCCATCTTCCATGATGCCCTGCGGGAATCCGGGGGCACCTCTAGGCTGCAGGGAAGACACCATCTAGCGTTCTGGATGTGTTGGCCAGGATGAGCTGCCGGCCATCCATCACAACATATAATGCATGAAGCACCTACTTTGATAGCCTATGTCTGTCTGTCTGTCCACATGAAATAACTTGGTCCTCTGTGGAAATTTGTCACACTTATTCTTCAAGGAAATTTTTCAGGACAGCTCAGTTTTCGTTGAGATATCTTGAACTGATCGTGCTGTACATAATTTTAAAATTTCAAATTCTCCCACTGAAAAGCATTAGCAAATGTGCTAGCTTGTCTGTCTTAAAAATAGAGAAATTTTCTGTCCAACTGGAAACGAATTAGTTTATTGTTTCAATTTTACCTTGACGGTGGTTCCACCAGCTTGCATATTTTGTATATTTTCCTCTTTTTCAATTCTGTTAGCTGCAGACTGCACACCCACAGACAAGCAGTCCTCCATCGGCAAGTTGAGATGGGCACACGTGGGGGACATCAGCAAGTTGTTTCTGCTTTATGAAGTCTTCCCAGTGGCTTGAGCACAAAGAGGACAGAAGCAGTGCACCAGCATCTCACTCCTCTGGATGTTATAAGTTGTAACTGGTAAGTTAAATGATTTTTAGAACTATAAAAATATAAAATGCAAGTACAGAAAACAAAAGTTTATCAAGAGATGTTTGAAGTACCCTGTGGCATGTAAGCAACTATGCACTGTGCAAATAAACATTTACTTAGTATTTACCTTACACTAAACCAGTGCCACAGCTCCATTATAAACATTTTATAATGATTCACTGTTTCATTAACACTACAAATTACTAGGGTGTCCAGGTGACAGGCTATGTGTCTTGAATAAAAAAAACTGAAGAATGTCAAAATGTCCCGGTTTTAACACTCTGTCCATCCAAAAAAACATTGATCTGCTGACACAAGCATCCTCACAATATATTTAGTATTTTACAAAACTCCAAGGGGCACGTAAGACCCTCTCCCCCATATAATATATGAATAATAACAGTCAAAACTCTGAAAAGTTTCATTAAGAGATTGTTTTGAATTTGAACAGCATCACCAGTACTACAAAGACAAAAACAGACACCTCTGCCATTTATTTGTTTACACTTCAAACAATGTGTGGAATCCTACACAATCATTTGAGAAAGTGTTTTTTTTTCCCTTGGCATGAGCCCTCTGTAATGACAATAATGCATTAAACAAGAGAGGAAAGACTTTATGCATGGGCATAGATGTTACACAAATGTCCATGTTTTGAAATCTGTTCACCCATAAATTACCATATTCATCTGATATCCATAATGGTCAATCAGTGTAAATTTTTCCAAACATTTGTCATGAACAATTTTGTAATCCCATTTCATGAAAATTACCCTGGCAAGACATGCTGTAGCACAAAAAGAATTACAAAAGGGTTCTATTTATTTATTTAGGTTATGTGTATTGGCACTTGCAAATTGTCATTGGAAATTAATATGAGGTGTGGTGTGTGAGAGTGCTTGTGTGAGTAAGAGTGGTTCCTGTAACAGACAGAGTCCTGCCAAAGCCTATTTTCAACCTGTTGCCCTATCCCAATGGGATAGCTTGTGGCCCCTGCAACCCTGAAATGGATTGGGAAAGTTCTAGACCGACCTACTGAACTCAGCCCATTAAGGGCTACAATGCCTGCACAGCCGTCGAATGTACCTGAACGTTACACCATGCGTACATCTTCTAACTTGTTAAAATGAAATCACCCCTACATGTGCCTTTGCACATTGTTTAAAAACTTCAATGACACACCTAGTACCATGAAATTCAGTTCAGTATATCATGAAGAGATGAAGAATTTCTACAGTGAGTTTTGAAACTTTATATTGTAGCTTGGAATGTACTCCTAAAATTCTTTTAAGATATCATCTTTACAGCTTACCTCACAGATTGGGCTCATAATTCCAAAAAAAGAGTAGCTGGCTTTTTTCTATGCAGTAATGGAAATAATTTCTTCAGCATCATGCTAACCATTAGAAAGCATCGAAGGTTAAGCCGTTCCCTGGTGTTGATGCAGTTCTCACACACCCTAATGTTCTTCTACTATATGTGTAAAAGTTGCTGCCCCTAATTTTCTGTTGGCTCATTTAAAAGCACAAGTGACTCAGTTTGTATGCAGTCATGTCACTGTAAACATCATTCAGTCATTACCTGGGCATTTAAGATGGCAATCTAATGGCTGAGGGGCAAACAAAAAATGCTGAAACACAATGCAAATTTAAGAAAGGCTTAGAAAATTCCACAGACATTAGTAATAAGTACAGTTTGAGCAGAAAAGATGACATAGATTTGTAAAGCTTATGACACACGCATAGACTTGCTTGAAAAGCATACAACATAAAATATGGCCACTATCTGATTTTATGTTTGCCTTTTTCACAGCTGGGTATCTCTTCCTGCCTTATCCACATTCTATTGTGATGTTCATACTTTCAAAGACATCACCCCACTTCTGTTGGGCCAGCAAAAATGACCTTTTGTTGGCTAACTAAAAAGATTACAATATGCAAGCTTCTGAGGCATCTCAGTCCCCTTCTTCAGTCAAGTTGTAAAAGGGTTCTGCAACTGACAGTGTCTCACCTTGACACTAATATAAATATGCTCCATGACAAAGTTGCTTCCCTGAAAGTGAAGCTGACAGATCAAAAAGGCTGAGATAACAGAGACAATTTAAAACTTGTGGGTCAGAAGAAAGGCCTTGAAAAGAATAAGTTAGTTCTTTTCATCTCTCAAATATGCAACAAATGGTTTCCAAGTCTTCCTCACTTCACCCTTAGGATAATGCAGGACCACTGAATTTTCATAGGGCATATAAACAATGTTAGCCCTTCCCTATTACCATTAAATTTTTAAGGATTTATGACCATCGGCTGGCTTTGAAGGAGGTCTGTTCTGTTGCAGCACCAGCATCTTCCCTATAGGCTCTAAAATGATTTTCTTTACAACTTCAATTCATTCATGGCGAGTGTTGTAGGCTTTTGCACATCATAATGAAAGCTAGAGATGCTGGGCTACCTTTTCTGCTCTACCCCTCAAAACTGAAGTTGACCCTTGAATCTGCTCAGTTAAAATTCGACTCCCCTACAGAAGCTTTGGAGGCAGTGTACATTGTTATTTTAATTGGTAACTTCCTCCTTTGACTTTCGTGGCCTCCTTGTCTTTTTTTGTACCAAATTAAACCAAGGCAATGTGCATGGGTTTTATTGCACTGTGACACTACTATTTCTGAACTATTTTAATAATTTAATATATGCACTGCTTTCAGAGTCTGCCTGTAATTCCTGGCTATCTTTCTTCAGCTTGTAGTGTTAAAATGAAATTTTCTGTCAGGTGCTTCTTAACTAATTTGATTCTGGGAATTGTTCACTTTACTGTTTATCGAGCTCTTGGGGGTTAGAGTTTCTCTGGCTGAATCTGGACTGTTATCCATCTCTCTTTTCTGTTCTGCTTATCAATATTAGTAAATGCAGGGGTATTGGGGGGCTTTTTGTCTTACCTGGTTGTTCTCAGTTTTCTCCTTTTTTATTTTTGCCATTTTTTAGATTAAGGGTGGGTTGTATGGAGTTTGTAATTGTTTATTATGCGACCCTAGGAACTTAAGTACCAATGACCTTGCCAACTGTCATACTGCTATTTTTCTGCACCTATATTCTCATTTATTATCTTTTCCTTCCAGTCTTTTTTCACATGCTTATTATGACTAAACTTAATGTAATCTCATAGAACACAAGGGCCTTGAACTCAGGGTGTGGGTTTGTAAGTTTGACATTCAGCAGTGTCACCAATCAGATATAAATTTAATTAAGCAGTCTCACCTGTTGACCTACAATTTGACACACAGCGCTAATAAATAATATTTTTTTCTTGAATCTCACCAAAAAGTGTAGTTAGTGTTATCGTTTTTGTGGGCAGTGCAAGGTGAAATTGGAGGTCATAACTTGTTTGTTTCTGCATGTGGTCACGCCCTATCCAACACCTTGTTTTTTTCCTATCCTAACCTGTTCATTTCTCAAATATTCAGATTTGTGAACTCATGCTTACCACAAATGCTAATGCTGTGATGAACCTGGAACTAAATAAAAGCTCCATCCCTCACTTTCGTATGGACATCGCCTTTCACTATCTGTTTATGTAACCACAGCTTACATTATTTCTTGCTGCTTCACCCTTTGGTAGAAAGTTCTGTTTTTTGCCTCATCATAATTCACAGGCCCTTCTTGGATCGAGGCCTTGCCGTGGAAGAAGGGCTTGCGTGGTCTAATGATCCTTGGAGCTATGTTGTCGGGAGCTACATGCTCCTGGTAGGGCTTCCCAAGGCAAACAGGTCTGAGATGAAGATCCAGACTAACTCGATCCTGAGACCCCATATGGAGTTAAACCAAGGATTGGCGTTTCCCTTGCCCGGGAAAGGGTACCTAGGGCCCCACCCTGGAGCCAGCCCCAGGGGAGGGGCTCGCTGGTGAGCGCCTGGTGGCTGGAACTTCGACCATGGGGCCCAGCCGGGCTCAGCCCGAAGGAGCAACGTAGTTCTGCTCTCTTGTGGGCCCTCAACCTGCAAGAGAGACCACTCTGGCATTCCGACCCTCGGTTGCCGAAACTGGCTCTTGGGACATGGACTGTTACCTCTCTGGCGGGGAAGGAGCCTGAACTGGTGCGAGAGGTTGAGAGGTACTGGCTAGATATTTTCGGGCTCACATCTATGTATGGTCTGGGCTCTGGAACCATTCCTCTTGAGAGAGGCTGGACTTTGTTCCACACTGGAGTTGCTGTGGGTGAAAGGCATTGGGCAGGGGTGGGCTTGCTTATGGCCCCCCTGCTCGAGGCCTGCACGTTGGGGTTCTCCCCGTTGGACAAAAGGGTTGTTTCCCTACGCCTTCGAGTGGGGGGAAGGACTCTGACTGTTGTTTGTGCTTATGTGCCGAACAGCAGTTCAGAGTACTCAGCCTTCTTGGAGTCCCTGGAAGAGGTGCTGCGAGGCACAGCTCCTTGGGACTCTATCGTCCTGCTGGGAGACTTAAACGCTCATGTCGGCAACGACGGTGAAACCTGGAGAGGTGTGATTGGGAGGAACGGCCTCCCTGATCTAAACTCGAGTGGTGTTCAGTTGTTGGACTTCTGTGCTGGCCATGGATTGCCCATAACAAACACCATATTCGAGAATAAGGGTGTCCATAAGTGCACTTGGAGCCATGATGCCCAAGGTTGCAGCTTGATGATTGACTTTGTAATCGTGTCATTGGATCTGCGACCTTATGTCTTGGAGGCTTGGGTGAAGAGAGGGGCTGAGCTGTCAACTGATCACCACCTGGTGGTAAGTTGGATCAGATGGCAGGAGAGGCTGCTGGACAGACCAGGCAGACCTAAACGAAAAATGAGGGTCTGCTGGGAACATTTGGCAGAGGAACCGGTCAGAAAGATCTTTAACTGCCACCTCCGGCAGAACTTCAACCTCATTCCGAGGGAGGCGAAGGACATTGAGTCTGAATGGGCCATGTTCCAAGCCTCCATTGTCGAAGCAGCAGAACGGCGCTGTGGCCGCAAGGTTGTCGGTGCCTCTCGTGGCGGCAATCCACGAACCCGGTGGTGGACACCTAAGGTTTGAGAGGCCGTCAAGCTGAAGAAAGAGTCCTATCGGGTCTGGTTGACCAGTGGGACTCCAGAGGCAGCTGAGGGGTACCAGCGGGCCAAGCGTATGGCGACATCAGCTGTTGCAGAGGCAAAAACCTGGGCATGGGAGGAGTTTGGGGAAGCCAAAACCGTCAGGCGCCTCAGGAGGGGAAAGCAGTGCTTCACCAACACTGTGTACAGTGGAGATGGGGCCCTGCTGACTTCAACTGCAGACGTTATTGACCGGTGGAAGGAATACTTCGAGGATCTTCTCAATCCCACCAGCATATCTTCCTTAGAGGAAGCAAAGCTGGAGGACTCCGGGGGGGGGGGCCCGTCCATAACAGGAGCCGAGGTTGCCGAGGTAGTTAAAAAGCTCAGAGGTGGCAGTGCCCCTGGGGTGGACGAGGTTCACCCTGGGTTCCTCAAGGCTCTGGATGTTGTGGAGCTGTTCTGGTTGATACTTCTCTGCAACATCGCATGGACATCGGGGGCAGTACCTCTGGATTGGCAAACCGGGGTGGTGGTCCCCCTTTTTAAGAAGGGTGATCGGAGGATGTGCTTCAACTATAGGGGGCTCACACTCCTCAGCCTCCACGGTAAGGTCTATTCAGGGGTGCTGGAGAAGAGAGTTCGGTCGATGGTCGAATCTTGGATTCAAGAGGAACAATGCTGATTCCGTCCCGGCTGTGGAACACTGGACCAGCTCTACACCCTGGCCAGGATCCTGGAGGGGGCATGGGAGTTTGCCCAACCAGTGTTTTGTGGATTTGGAGAAGGCATTCGACCGTGTCCCTCGAAGCATCCTGTGGGATGTGCTCCAAGAGTATGGGGTACAAGGATCGTTGTTATGAGCCGTTCAGTCCCCTGTACAGGAGGAGCAGAAGCTTCAGTAATAAGTCGGACTCATTTCCTGTTGAGGTTGGACTCTGCCAGGGCTGCCCTTTGTCACTGATTCTGTTCATAAGTTATATGGACAGAATTTCTAGGCGCAGCCGAGGAATGGAGGACGTCTTGTTCAGTGACCTCAGAATCTCGTCTCTGCTATTTGCGGATGACGTAGTTCTGTTGGCTTCATTGGACAGTGACCTCCAGCTCTCACTGGAGCGGTTCGCAGCCGAGTGTGAAGCAGTGGGGATGAGAGTCAACACCTCTAAATCCGAGGCCATGGTTCTCAGCCAGAAAAGGGTGGAATGCTCTCTACAGGTTGGGAATACATTACTGCCTCAAGTGGAGGAGTTCAAGTATCTCGGGGTCTTGTTCACGAGTGAGGGAAGAATGGAGCGGGAGGTTGACAGATGGATCGGTGCGGCATTCGCAGTAATGCGGGCTCTGCAACGGTCCATTGTGGTGAAGAGAGAGCTGAGCCAAAAGGCGAGGCTGTCGATTTACCAGTCGATCTACGTTCCTACTGTGGACGAAAAAGGCACACTGAAAAGCAGACAGATAATATTTTCTCAATTCTCTTTATTTATTCATTCGGAGTCGCAGTAAGTAGAGATTCAAAAGAGTATAACTTATTGCCGCAAAGCTCAATTGAACCCTGATCAAAAGCCAGGAGGGGTTTTTTATACTTCAGCATCTCATGATTAATAAGACAGAAAGAACATCCTTATCAAAACAGTAAAGTTAAACAATATGTCTGTTGAGCTAAGCATTATCTGTGTTTTCAAAGCTAAGCACAGGAGAGACGCCTTTGCATAAACTACATGTACTTTCTGCAGCCTTGTGACCTTGTCCCTGAAACACTCACTCTGAGAAAAGGAAAACAAGAAACAGCTTACATTTTATTCATGTGGACACTATTTCTCCTGAACCCTGGAATAACATATTTTTGTTAGTTCATAAGCCAAAGCGTCTCTTACTGGCAAGTTAGAGAAATAGTTATTATAAAAATTCTAATTTACTAAACACACAAAATACATGGTGCTGAGGAGAACATTCTTCTTCTACACTACCCTCACCTATGGCCACAAGCTTTGGGTAGTGACCGAAAGAGCAAGATCGTGGATACAAGCAGCTGAAATGAGTTTTCTCCGCAGGGTGGCTGGACTTTCCCTTAGAGATAGGGTGAGGAGTTCAGTTATCCGGGAGAGACTCACAGTTGAGTCGCTGCTCCTCCGCATTGAGAGGAGTCAGTTGAGGTGGTTCGGGAATCTGGTTAAGATGCCCCCTGGACACCTCCCTGGGGGGATGTTACAGGCATGCCCCACTGGGAGAAGGCCACAGGGCAGACCCAGGACATGCTGGAGGGATTACATCTCCTGGCTGGCCTTGGAATGCCTCAGGGTCCTCCCAGAGGAGGTGGCCAGGGACAGGGAGGTCTTAGGCTGCTGCCCCCACAACCCGACCTCAGATAAACGGTGGATAATGGATGGATGGATGCATAATTCACAGGCTTCTATTAACTACATTTTTATTTTATTTTTAACAGCCCTTTATACTCACCCTGGCCCCCCATGTTCCAAACTCTGTTTTGAATAATAAGCTTTGTTGTGAACAGTAGGCATAAATATAGTCTCTGTGGGCATCACCATTTGGAGAGTCACCAAAGGTTTCATCCATAATTTCATAATTTCCCTTCCACTGTAAACTTTGCAGAACTTGAAACCAATCCTGCATCCTTAGAAAAGCGCTGCTTGCCCAGGCCAATGAGAATCATAAACTCCTAATTGCTAATATCAGAATTGAACTTAATAGTTTATGGACTCAGAGAACTGTATTCCAAAGTTATCACTCTAAAGCTTGTTTGTACGTATTTGTAACAAAATAAAGCATATTGTTTGTGTGAATAACCAAGTTAATTGGTTCCTACACCTTGATCCCCTCCCCAATGTGCACTAAATCAGGTGCTATTTCTAATGATTCTCCTTTATTCAATGACTTGCAGATGATGATGTCTACCTTTTAGTAGTTCCTCTCACCATACTTGAATCCAAGGACCCACTCCTTTCCATGAATATTAGGAAAATGACTGCATACTTCCAAAATTGTTACCCAGGTAATAAAACCAGTGTTAAGACCCTTTCTTTATGTCAGTGCTCTAGGCTTCTGTCTCTCATAAACAATGTCAAATTACTAACAGTTGTAGCATGAACGTTTGTATATAAATTGTTAAATATTTTGTAAGTATTTATTTGTATGTCAAACAAAGTAAATGTAATAGTGTTTCAGCAGAAATGTTTTATTTCATTGATGAGACCAGCAATACTTTCATGTCTAACAAACCCAGTCCTTAGGACTCGCTCAGGATGTGGAATTTATTGCAGGGTTGTGGGAGGTGCTTCAAACCAGTTTGGCAAGTGATTCTGTGCATGACATTCAATGAAACATCCCCCATATAAAACTACCTACAGTAGCAGGCAAGCTTCAGTTAAACAAATGGTCTTGGGGGCAGGTTTGAAAAGGCAGTGTGTGCACCCATTGGTCTGGAGTATAGCTGTTTGGGATTGGTTTTGAATCAGAGGCCATTCTGTATCATGACGGCGTATTGGTGTAAGTATCTGGAAAGAGAATGCATACATTTGGTCTCTTTATCCATACCTCCCTCCATCTCACAACATGGCCATTAAGACAATACACTGAGAAGCAAAGCTCAGCAGTCATATTGAGCCAGGCATGCAGAAGAAAGCTGAGTAGAAATGATGACTTGACTAGAGACATTTAAGTAACTACAAGTCTGTGTGGTGCCAGAAACTACACATTTGCATTTGTCAGGTTGTATGGTTGCCAATATTCCATGTACTTATCTTATTGATATTATACTATGAATACCATCAATAATACATTATTTAAAGTTGTAACTTAACTCCTCCCTGTCATTTTACTCTATGTAATTACCTGAGGTTTTAGATGTAGAAGGGAAGGTGGGAAGAAGGGAAGTACAAAACCTTATAAACTGTGGTAAGTCTACTGGATTTGAGACTATTACTATTGGGATAAAGTCTACACAATAAAGAATACAAAAGGGTAAAGTAGAGTAATAGAACTATATCAACACAAAACACTAACTAAGGTCATAGCACAGAAGTTACAGACGTCATCTATAATCCAATTCACCCACACCCAGCTGGTTTCATGTTGTCAGTGCTACCCAATCTTTTTCTAATTCTTCAACTTTCCTCTTGTTTGATGCTGAAACACTCTTCAACTGTATGAAACGGCAATGTTAATAGAGGGTGCCTACTTTCCCGTCTCTTTTTTAAGTCACCTATAGAGCTGTTAAATATTGTATTCCATAACTTTCAATTTCTTATTCTGATCTCATTTGCAGACATATTATACTGTAAAATGAATATTGTACTTTATTTTAAATCTTGTCACCTCTTTGTTACCCTTCCCTCCTCTAATTATATACTGGTCGGAAGTTATGTCACTCCTTTCTGGTTTCTTATGGAATTGTAAGAGTTACATTTTAAGGTTATATTTTCATATGCGATATGCAGTGCACTTGAATGTCCATTAATGATTTAGTACTCTACCACTAGACATTTACTCTGTGCTTAGTCTGTCTCTGGGTTTGTCTCACCCCATCTTCCTTTATGATTTCCTTTACTGTCTTTGCATGGATTGTTATCAGTCTCATTAAAATTAAAATCATCCAGAGTTGCATAGGGTCGATGTCATGCTACACTTTTCATATATGGCATTGTGTTGAGAAAGACTGCATCTTTCACAAACCTACTTCTGCAACTGGTAGCAGGCATTTTTCTTGCTGGGCAGCATTTGGATGTTGGTCTGCTTTTAGACTTTATTTAAAACCTCTGGCCCAATGACATTCCAGTCTTTACACAATCATTTCAATCTCTTTAGTTCATGTTTCTTTTTTACACGAAGCTCTCGTCAGTGTTCTGAGTATGTGGCATCTCTCTATCTGACCCTCATTTTCCCACTTATTTACTTGTTTCATTACTGTTTCGTTACTTTTAACATGACAGGACATGTCTCCACGTTTTTACTTTGTACATCACAAATCATCCTACAAACCTCTCCCTCTAATTTCATTCTGGTTCAAATATCTCTCTCCACTGTCTTACCTATCTCTTCTGGCACAATATATTCATTAATGTTAGATTTAGTTCCAGAAATCCCAATAATCAATTCACACTGCTTGGTCAGTGTGTTTAGTTTCTAGTTTCTTTCCTATTCCCTTTTCCTTTATCCACACATCTAAATATTTTTGTCTGTGCTCTTAGGCTGTAATCGGGGTATTTATTGAGTTATCAGACACTGTGAGATATACAGTGTTTTATTTCTTTCTTGTCATTGTGTTTCTTGTTATAATACTTGCAAGTCTATAAAAAATAATAAAAAAAGGTAGGTTCTTTGTTTTATCCTTTTGTCCAAACCAATTGACAGTGACCCCATTCCTGTTAGTTGGTGCCCACAAAGGGATTGGCTACTTATGTCTTTTCTGTTTACCCGTTTCCTTTTTTGAGCAACAGCTTTGTAAGATATACAACACATACCTTTACATTTTTATCATAATCATTAACTTATTCTTGCAGCTCTGTCCACCTTCTAAGAATAAAAATTTTCAAATTCCGTTTTCATTGCTCTAGAGCAGTGGTCCCCAACCTTTTTGACAGCAAGGACCACTTTATTAGATGCAATTTTTCCACGGACCGGTCGGGTGGGGTGGGGGGGGGGGGGGGAGGGGGGGGGGAGGGGGGGGCCAGTTTTATACACAATTTACATATTTCTATTATTATTAAGTTATTAAGCAGTTCGCATACGTTTGCAACCTGAGATTTTTCTTCTATTTTTGCATATAACAAAGACATATGCTTTGCATTTGCCATTCCAACAGACTGCACATCACAAACATTAACACTGTTATCGTTTTTTTCGTGTCTGCCGTTTCTATAGGAGGGTGACAATGAGTTAAATTCCAATGGATGTTTTTCAGATGTTGACAAGCAATAAGCAAAAGGTATCACTGAAAACCACAGAAAACAAAAACATCAAAAAAAAAACAGTACAAGGAAAGTTCAAAGAAAGAATTTTTTTTTACAATGTTTCTGTTTGGGTATCGTTGTGTAGCCTAAATGTGTACAACTGAGCTGCGGCCACAGATCTAACTGCTCTGTGGATGATTCATTCAAGCATTTCAAGGTCACCTCGTTGTAATGAAAGCATCTGCTGAATGTACTTCGTAGTAACGAGATTCCTATAGTCTCGTGTCATATGGGGAAACTGTCGGGACCATAAAAATACTTTGTTGTAATACTCTCTCACCTCGGTCTCTCTCCTCTCACTGGGCCGCTGCAAAGCCCCACCCACCAAGCATTCTGAAAAGTCTGAGTGAGTCTCCGTTGCCGGCAGTTCTCTCGCGGCCCGGCTGTCAGACGGCTGCGGCCCGGTAGTGGGTCGCGGACCGGTGGTTGGGGACTCCTGCTCTAGAGAGTAATATACGTAACCTGATGCTCCCAAGTAACACTACGTCCTGAAATTCTGGCAACTGAAACCTAGAGTAATAACCGTCATTTGTCTGTCCTGAGGAGCTGTGAAAATTGTCAATAATGTATAAATTGAAATTTACAAATAGACATCCATCCATAATATGATTTACAAAGAAAGGCAGGCATTCCGGTGGAAAAACCACATTTGTTGTTAGCTGCCCCTTTGAAAACACTCTGCAGCTATCCGTCACAAGTATTAAAGGGAAATACAAAATGCAAGTCTGAATTGTAGGATGCATTGATCATTGCTTGTTTAAACAGCTTCTGCCGTACTGGGCTATTTTATAGTAATTCCTGCTTCAGGTTCATTTAGGCTTTTCTCACAGCAAGGGCTCTGATTGTAGAGCTCAGTTGGAGTTTACTTCTGGCTGTGTACCTATCCAATAAAAATATCAAAGAAAAAAATACTTTAACATTGGCATTATTATTTTTAAATATGAACTGGTTATTTTCTTTGCACAGTGGTTACTTAACATTATAACCTGATTGTTCATCTAATAAAACTCCGCTAGTCAAAGCACTCTATACTTTAATTTTTGTTATGTTTTGGTATAGAGAAGTCTCTTGTATTGCCACAGCTGCTGCAATGCTAGTTACTATGATGTTCTGTGATTGCCACTTACTACACACCTCTGCGGTCTGCTTTTTTTAATTATCTCCCAAAGGGTACTTGAAGTTTCACAAAGAAAGTCCAATTCTTTTCTGTAAAAGTCCACCCTTTAAGGACCCTTGACATGAAAAGAAAGGTGGTAATACTGTGCACAATAACTTTAAATCTATTTTTACTTCACTATTTAATTGGTCTGCATACTTATTGATTTTCTTTATGCTGTGTAAATAAAGTGTAAACATTGTCTTAAAGTTTCAAATATACTAGACAATTTTTGATTTATATCATTTTATTACATTACATCTTCTTCAATGTTGTATTGTTAAATTATGTAATATAATCTGTTTAAAATACTGCTGCTGCCACTTCATGAGTGCAAATAATGACAGTGAAAAAATAATTCTGTGTATAATTCTGATCCTGTGGATCAGCGGGTTGGTGATCATACCACAAGGAGAAGTCCTATCTCCTTTTGTCTTTGCTATGAACACCTCTGACTATAAATATAACACCAGGTCATGTCACTTGAAGAAATTCTCAGATGTGTCTACACTTACAGTATAGGGTGTATTGATAAAGGGGTTTGAGACATAGTATAGAGGTCATGTGGAAAATGTTTTTTCTTGGTGCAAAGAGAATTGTCTGCATCTTAACATCAGCAAAACCAAGGAACTGGTTATTGACTTTTGCCACACCAAAGAGCCTCTGTGTCCAGTGACTATTCAAGGAGTGAATGTAGAGGTAGTTCACTCCTACAAGTACTTGATGGTTCACATTAATGACAGGTTGGACTGGTCCCAGAACACATATGAACTACATAGAAAAGGGAACAGCAGGCTCTTTTTTAATTAGGAGACTTCTTCTATGACTCTGTTATGGCCAGTGCAATTTTCTAATTTGTGGTGTGCTAGGCTGATAACATCACCTCAAGAGGTGCCCATTAAATTAACAAGCTAAAACAGCAAGGTCAGTTATGGGGCGTACTTTGGAACCCTGGAGGTAACAGAGAAAGTGAGAGTTAAAACAATGAATGCCATTATGAACAATGCTGCAGATCCTGTCTTTAATACAATAGCACTGAGGACTTTCAGCCAAAAATTTTTTCAGCAGAAGTCTGTCAGGAAATTCTACTGGGGCTCCTTTATACCAACAGCAATACGTCTGCACAATGTCTCATTGTCAGAGTCAGAAGTTTTCTTCTTTAAATTTCTTGCTTTTTAGCCATTCTGTGTGTTCAGACTATCTATCTATCTATCTATCTATCTATCTATCTATCTATCTATCTATCTATCTATCTATCTATCTATCTATCTATCTATCTATCTATCTATCTATCTATCTATCTATCTATCTATCTAAAAAGCTTCTGTAAAAAGCCAAATTTTCCTCTTGGGACAAATAAAATTCTATCTGTCTATCAAATTTCAAATGCACTAGTACAGTACTACACTGATTTATCAGGATTTATCAGAACAGCAGACACACTGTAAACTTTATTATGATTTTAAAAAAATCTGTAGATTTTCAACATGTTTTGCTGTGCCGATGCTTTCATCATCAGTCATAGGTGAAAGTAGGAAAATGATGCTAATTACAGTTTAAGAGCTGCTGTCTTTCTAATGAGTTTGCACACAGTATATGTGAGGAACTTGCAGATTTGGGTGCAACTTCCGATCCTAATGTGATGTGGGACACCTTCCGTGACCAGAACCTGAAGGTTGCTGAGGGTTGTGTTGGTGTTACTGGTGTTCCCAGAAGGAGGTGTTTCATTTCGCAGGGCACCCTGGATATCATTGAGAGGAGGGCTCTGAGGGCAGATAAAGAGGCGTTTTTTAGAGGAATCTGTGAGCAAGTGACACACCATCTGTGGTCTAGCGACCCACGTCCTGCTTACAGAGGAATCGAAGCATTACGCACATCTGAATCTGTTCCTCGGAGAGTCGCAGTCAGGACGGCTATTGGAACAGTCCTTACAGATGACACTGCAATTGTGACCTGCTGGGCTGGCTACTTTGAGCAGTTGTTCAAAGCTGATCCTCCAGCAAGTACATTGGATATCTTAGGGTCCATGGTCCTTGAGGCTGTGAACCACTCAAACTCACTGAGATTGCACAGGTGGTGAACCAGCTGAGGGGGGGAAAGGCTGTGGGGATCTGTGGTATCCGGGGTGAACTTCTCCAGGCTGGTGGTAAGGCTGTCCTCCTGGCATTGCAAGCAATCTTTGCTTCCATTTGGGAGACTGGCATCATCCCAACTGACTGGAAAACGGGACTTGTCGTCCCTATCTGGAAAGGGAAGAGTGATCGCCTGGATTGCAGCAACTACAGGGGGATAACACTGCTCTCGGTGCCAGGTAAGGTCCTTGCTAGGGTCGTCCTCAATAGGATCCGTGATCATTTGCTCACCTACCAGCGACCAGAACAGTCTGGTTTTATGCCTATGAAGTCTACCATCAACTGCATCCTGGCACTGAGGGTTCTCATGGAGCGCAAACGTGAATATCGGCAGATTTTCTTTGCAGCCTTTGTTGATTTTTGTAAAGTGTTTGACTCAGTTGATTGAGCTGCCCTGTGGGACATCCTACAGGATCCCCTCGAGGTTGGTGGATATCATGGCTGGCCTGTACACTTGCACTGTGAGTACTGTGCAGAGTGGAGGCAGAACCTCTGTGTATTTCACAGTTGATCCTGGGGTTCGTCAGCAGTGTGAATTATTTACACACCTCATGAGAATGTTTTGTGATGGTCATGTTCCCATTTCAATCCCTATGTCTTGTATTTTATTTTATTTAAGAAATCATAGTGGAAGAAGTTGAGGAATTTTCTGCATTTTTGTTAGATGAAGCTAAATGTTTTTATAAGGTAGAAGGAAGAAATTAATTTTCTTAGAGACAGAGAAAGGAAGACATCCTAAAATGTACACTGTGCTATCAAGTGTTGACAATAAGAGGCCAGAGCAAAACCTGGCGCTGTAGGAGAAAGTGGGCATTGCCCATTCTGCAGGCTTTAGTGGCACATCAGACCTGTTAAAAAAGCAGATTTAACAGGCATAGAGGCATCCAGTTTTACCTTCCCCCAGCTTGCACTCCAAAGTAAGTGACCAAACTTTTCATACCAGGACCAGTCTGTACTTCACCTGAACAACAAGGTTGCAGAGACATCTTGAGCCAGAATGAACACAATTGACTCTATCAAGAACAAAGACCTGTAAATGAATGAATGGTAATTGATGGACAGAAAAACTCATCTATGAGGAGACACCGATTTTGTAAATAGAAGTGACCTTAATCCAATTAGAAGGTTATACATTCCCTTAAACCTTGCTGCACCATCTCTGTCTGGCTCTCTCATGTGACTCTCTCAAGGGAAATTCTCAGGTGATTCCCTGGAACACTCTGCCCAGGGTCACTCCTGTGTACACTCTAAAAATGATGGAAAATCTCTGAAACAACCTCTCTCTTTGAAACTAAAAACTAATGAGAAGCTCTTTCTCTCTTTGCAAAGCTGAAACCAATAATCCTTTTCTCTTTGTGGAACTGAAAGTCAAAATCCAGTCTGCCAAGCCAAAGCTGTATGCTGACAGTTTGAAAAGACTAAGAAATAGTCATTACTTCAAGAGGGGAACTTCAGCATCTAAACTCATATGTCAGAAAGAATTATTATTTTTCCTATGAAGTTGCAGATGACAAAGCAATGGGCCTAACTGAAGAAAGCATCAGCACACCATGGACAAAAGGTTCATGCAGCAAAGAGAAAGAGTGCATTCCAATGCAACCCAATTGAACCTAGATCAGCAACAAAAGCAACAAGACTACACAACATCAGAAATCATCTTTAAAGATTTGGTATCATAAAACTATTTATCTGTGCCAAATTAAATTAGATCTCTAAATAACCAATAAACAGCCAATTTCGCTATTTTATATGTTTGTCTGTCAAGGCTGTCTGCGTCCTGTCTTATAAATCAATATAATATATGCAGTTATCATATTATATAATCCTTGTGTTTATCAATAAATTGTATTATTCTGTTGCTTAAAACAAAAGTGTTTGACTTACTTTGATACAAGTCTAACGGCCGGAGGCCCACCCCATACAACAGAGAAAGGTAAGGTAAATAAAGTAGGAGCCGTGCCGAATTATTTAATCAATTGCTGGCATTGCTGAATGCAAGACTGGTAATTGATTTACCAAGTTTAATCTCTCTTCTGTACCACATTATTATAATTGTCCCTTAGTGGGCAAATTAAAATTAATTTTCCTTTCCTATAGTGCCAACAATAAAAGACCCAACAGAAGCATTTTGTTTATGTCTCTGATGACTATGTGCCAGTGTGCCACATAGTAAACTGATAATCCCCCTGATGTGAGACAGGGTTTCTGAAAATATTCCAGGAGATAATAATTTTAACCAGAATCTTAGCAAACAGGGTAAAAGGGTAATTACTGGGAGATTAGAATAAAGCAATAAACACACTGGGGCAAAATCAGATATTAGAGTCAAAGATAAAAATAGGACCAATAAAGCAAAACAATACTATGCATTTGGCCTACTAAGTACAGCTAAGAGATATATGTTTATCATATTAAAGAGTACTTTCTAAATTCACTGCAGCCATATTCATGCCGGAGTATCCAGGTATGTCATCGATGTGTGGAATCGCAGTAGCGTGACCCTCCAATCCCAACACATAAATAATAAACAAAATTAAATAAAATATATAAATAACACTTATTGTAACAGCCTTTAAGTAAATCCTTTGACAGTTGTCAATACCCAAATACATAGTAGTATACCAAGTTGCCTGAGTATTTTGTTGTTATTACAAGATATATTGTAAATATATAAAAAGCCAACAATGAAGAGGCAAGACTTGAGACATTATCTTTACATCATTGCCATATTTTCTCTGAATATATTATAGGTGATTTAAGTCAGAACCTACTCTTATGTATGAATATTTTAAACTTAGGAAAAGAAATGGTACAAAGGAGATGAATTTATCAATAGAAACAACTACAATGTTTTCTCTAGAAATGATTATTTAGTTTATCACAAGCGTAGGTTGTGATATCATCAGGAGGATTTATATACACTGTTTTATATGGAATTTATACAAGTGGATTTATAGATCTGTATTATGTCTTAAAAGTGGCTTAACATTAAGCTACCACCTTTAAGATGATGATGCCTGCAAAGTTTAAATCAGCAACAACAGTAAATAAAATTATTAAAAATCAGAAAGTGGATAAAATTAGAAGAATAATATGTTTTAACAAATGTATATACAATGCCCCCAAACACAAAAGAAAAAATCCCAAAGAAAAGTACATAAATGTTAGGAAATGAACAAGCCAAAAAAAGAAAAAAGATATATAGAACATTAAAGTAGAGCTCCCTATGGTCTAACTGTCTGCCAAACTACTTGGTAACTTATTTACTGTAATGTTTTTCTCCAAATACATTTTTGCTTTCTTAATATCCTTTTTATCTGTTGCTCCCATGCTCTTATAAGCCCTATGGATTGCACTGGAGTTAGTCTTTTATGTACTGTATTGCTTATTTATCCACTGCAAGGTTCTGTATAATTTTTTACTGTTTCTAACTTTTAGGATGATCTTTTGCTGCATTGTATTTAAAATTTGCTCTACTAGTGCTCAACTATCAGAGATGAAAAGAGATGAAATTAGTTTGGTGAAATTAAACAGCAGTTCCCTACCAAGATTAATCAGCCAGTATGGAAATAACAAATGTAACCTTTAGAGCGATGATTCACATAGATATTTCAGCATATAGCAAATATACTTTTAGAGTTTGTGACTTGTTTATATTCTACAGCGAATGAAGTAAAGCTAAACCAAATAATGACCACAACAAACACCTTCTTGGTTTTCTCAGTTACTGTTTCCCTCTTTCTTGTTTTTATTGTTAATTCCTGAAGCTATAGTGATGTCTCTGGTGTGGACAACACCATTATTTAGTTGCTCTGTGTTGGTGCTATCCTTGCAGATGGGATCTTCAGATTTCTTACACTAGAAATAGCATATACGGCCAGAACAATAACAACAAAGAAATAAGTAAATAATAAATATATGACAATGTTACAAAATTCAGCAATGATGCCCCTCGTATTCCTACATGTTCATGAGAGGACTGAAATATTAATGTACATACAAGTCTTGGAAGTTATTTAATTCGGATGCCCGAGTATGGCACTCATGCTGCTTGTGGGTGATGTCATCCTCTTGGCCTTATGAATCTGTGAACTCCAGCAAATAGCAGAGTAGGTAATGGCTGACTGTGAAGTGGTCAAAATGTGAATTAACTCATCTAAATTTCTGGTAATAAATCTCCAAGAAAAGAATTATTCTCTGCAGGTTAAAGAAAAAGCACTAGCCTCAAGCATGTCAAAGTTTTCTTCAGAAATAAATGAGATTCATCAATGAACCAGTATAGCAGTGACATGTATGTAAACATTGTGCTAAGTTACAGTGGTGACATAGCAGCCTATGATCACAAAATCTGCTGATTGTCTGAAAGAACAAACTACAACTTCAACTACAACTGCAAAAAAAATAGGTTCCTGCTGAGGGATAGCCCTGACAGGATTTGAATTTAACATCAAAAGAGAACATTTACTTAAGGTGGTATGATTATTTGATTTGAAGGCTCCTTGAATGCCTCATACAAGAGCAGAACCTATGAGCAGAAACGGGAAGTGCTAAAAGAATTATACATCATGGTGTTCCTACAGAAGGAGTACCTGGGAATTTCCAGGGAGGAGTAGGAAACTGCTGTTTGGGATTTGATGGCTTAGTCTATCCTGTTTTGCTTGCAGCAATTGTGATCCTCACAAGGACAGAGACTGAAGAAGAAAAGAAGAATTAAGCACAGGATATTGTAATTTGAATTCTTCACTCTGAAACATCTAGTCACTTGTGCAATTTATGTGGGCAGTAGAGGGATGAGTAATACTGGGCTGTCTAGGTCACTTTTAAAACAATGGAATATAAGTTGTATTGTATCTTAATAACGCATTAATAGTTTAATATATATATATATATATATATATATATATATATATATATATATATATATATATATATATATATATATATATATATACGGTATATTAGATTATGTATTATTTCACATATTGGTATACAGTATATTGTATTTATTATAAAATTAACCATTATTAAAATGGTTAATGTTATGTTTGTACCTTTTTACAGTTAAAGTGTTAATATCTGGAAAATCACAAAATAATTGGTTTATAGCAGTAAATGTTTTTAAAAAATGCATAATTTGCTGTAACTGATTCTTAACATTTCCTTCAGGACAAATAAAGTTTGTTCTATCTATCTATCTATCTATCTATCTATCTATCTATCTATCTATCTATCTATCTATCTATCTATCTATCTATCTATCTATCTATCTATCTAGGCCAGTCTATTATCATTTTGTTTAAAAATTACTTATTTTGTTTTATATTATTAGAGTTGTCATTTTGATTACCCTTAAGTATAATTCATATAGTATATAACTTACTGTCTTTTGTATGTTAACATATATTTATCAAGAAAATGTCTTTCTATTATATAAAATAATCCTGGGATGAGACAAGACTAATCCAGCGACAAGATGAGACTTTTTGAAGAGACTTTTTGGAAGCAAGTCCCGCGAGATGGAGACTTTTGTCATGAGATTCTTTCAAGTCACAGCCTACTTACAAACATTTTCAAAAAAGACCACGGTCATCTCACCTCTCAGTTGTGTGAATGCTTTACTTAGAACGGAACATATGCAAGGTCTCATTGATCACGTTCAAAATTCAAATATCAATAGTTCAGAGAAATTCAAAGTAGGTAAAGCAGTAATATTACCATCATCACCAAAAGATATTGAATGTTTTCATTTAAAATTGTTGCTATGTGTACCAAAAGGAGCAACTTTGTGTAAAGATGTTCTAACTATAGATGGAACTACGTACGGTACTCTTCAGGAAGCGGCACAAGCTGCTGGATTATGTAAATCGGACGACTATATTTTCCAAATGATGTCTGATGCCACTTCTGTAATGATGCCTGACAAATTAAGACACGTCTTTGTGTACTTAATTATGATGGGTGAAGTTGATGCTTTACAATTATGGGAAGCGTTCAAAGGACCATTATCCAAAAAGTCTAATGAAAAAATGGCTCTTTTGATCATCAAGGAATTGTTAGAAGCAGAAGATTTAACGATGCAGAAATTTGGACTTCCAGAAGAAATTGACGAATCAGAGGTAAAGAAAGAGATAACAGCAGATGAAGATTTAACTGTGGAAGACCATAGAAAATTATATTGGGAAATGTACACACAATTAAACGATGATCAAAGAGCAATTTTAGACACAATTCAAAAATGTCTTCTTGGTGAAATTCGGCAATGGTTATTCTTCATAGATGGACCAGGCAGAACAAGTAAAACATTTTTGTATACATGTTTAGTCCATTATTGCAAACACTTATGCAAAAACGTTGCATCAATTGTGTGGACAGGTATAGCAGCAGTTCTACAGGAAAGGTACTGTAGTACATATTCCGCAAATACTATTAGACACCAAAGGAGATCTTGATATGCCATTCATATTAAAACGTTTATAGTTTCCCGTTAGAATAGCTTTTGCTATGACAATTAACAAATCACAGGGACAAACATTCCAAAAAGTCGGTTTATTTATTAGAAAGAAAGAAATGATATTCACTCACGGGCAGTTATACGTTGCGTTGTCATGATGAAAATCCAAACACAGAATCAAAATTCAATGTGATCTGAAAGAAAAGTTAATTCCAAATATTGTTTTCTACTGAAGTTTTAAAGTAAAAGTGAAAATAATGCATATGTAACAATTCCCGTGAAAATAACAATCTCTTTAAATTGTATATCCGGTTAACCAAACCTGGGGGTTGGCAAGTGAAGCGAGCAGGTGGCGGTGCCTCCTAGTAAGTAATTAATTACTATAATTAATTAAAATATTATTTCTGCTGGCATGATGGGACAGTGGTTAGTGTTGCTGCCTCACAGCTCAACGCTCTTAGGTTCCAACCTCTGTGTGGAATTTGCTAATTTCTGTATTTTCAAGTGTTCAGATTCTCCTTCAACACAGCAAAAATGTGTAGGCTGGGTTAAATAGTGACACTGTGGTAAATTGGGTGAGTGTAAGTTACTGTGGGTGTATGCTTGAATGTACTCTGAGATGGACTGCCATCATATCATCCTCTGGTTTATGTCTTATGCCTAATAATGCCAGAATAGGATCCACTTTCCAGGAACCCTGAAATTAAAAAAAGTTGTTTGAAAATAAGGAGGCTTTAATGTTTCTTTAAATACAAATACAAACTCACTTAACTTTTTAAAATCTTCAGAGAACAACAAAATAGTAATGTGTCTGCAAACAGTGGCTTTGAATAACAGTATGCATTTGATATGGTGGGAGTTCAGGGTGTAGTAGAGGGTGATGGTCAGGTAACCTTATCAGAATCAGGTGAAGTTAACAGTGGTGTCCCACAGGTGTCAGTACTAGGACTGCTACTATTTTAAATAAATATAAACGATTGATAGGAGTATAAATACATAACTGGTTTAGTTTACAGGTGGACTGACAGCATAAAGGCTTTGGCAGATTTGTGGCAGATGACATTTAATGTAAGTAAATGTAAAATATTGCACATAGTAAGTAAAAATGTTAGATTTGAAAACTTAATGGGAGGTCTGAAAATTCAAAATACACCTTATGAGTAGGGTTTAGGAGTCATAGTGGACTCAGCACTATCAACTACCAGACAGTGTTCAGAAACTGTTAAGTAGGTTAACAGCATGTTACATTATATAGCACAGTGTATAAAGTACAAATTCAAGGAGGTTATGTACAAGCTTTATAACGCACTGGTGAGGCCTCATCTGGAGTACTGTATGCAGTTTTCTTCTCCTGGCTACAAAAAGGGGCATATCAGTGTTAGATAAAGTCCAGAGAAGAGGAACTAGGCTGATTCCAGGGCTACAGGGTATGAATTATGAGGAAAGATTAAAAGAGCTGAGCCTTTTCAGTTTAAGCAAAAGAAGATTAAGAGAAGACATGATTGAAGTGTTTAGAATTATGAAGGGAACTAGTACAGTGGATTGAGACTTATTTTAAAATGAGTTCCAAAAAGATCATGGGGACACAGACACAGCTGGAAACTTGTTAAGGGTAAATTTCACACAAACATTAGGAAGTTTTAGTTTACACTGAGAACCATAACAACAACATTTATTTATATAGATAGCACATTTTCATACAATGTAGCTCAAAGTTAATATTAAATATAAACAAACAAGATTAGGCAATAATATTATACAGTATATACTGTAACAACGAAAGAGGCAAGGTCAATTTTCCAGGAGGACAGAAAAAAAACCACAGATGTTCTAAATCGGTCCTTATGGTTTTCAGGCCTCACATGGAAGAAATTGAAGATGATGGTGGTCATGTGGACATCTGGGCCAACTATCATTCAATCCATAAACACAGGGGGCAGCATGATACAAAAGACAGCATGATACAAAAGACAAAAGAAAATGATAATTCAAAGCCCATATAGACTAAGAAATGCAGCTACGAAAAAGCCATTTTAAAATAATGGGTTTTTAGCACATGGACACATGGAATATGTCACCAACAACTGTGGTAAAGATGTTATTTTGCAGGAATTAAGTGGATAGGACTTCAAACTTTATTGGGCTGAATGGCCTATACTCTTCTAAGTCTTTCTAGTGTTCTAACTGTAGCTCAGGGAGGGGTGAAAGATAGAAGCAGTACAGCTACACTACAAGAGAAGAGTTCTTGGACAGGATAAAGGGAGAGCTAGGGTAATTAAAAAAAAATGACTTTCATTCTGTTAGTAAACAGTTGTGGCTGGGTGCAGGAAAAACAGGTCACGACAACTGGAAATAGTTGAGATGCCAACCTGGTTGTCCCTTTTAATTACAGTTCCCAACTTAGATTGTGCCACTTTGGGCGGGAGTGAGTGGCTCTTCTTTGTGCAGATAACTTAAACAATATTTGAACAGAGCTTGTAATGCTGTCAAAAATAGGGTCCTTCCCAGAGCTCTATCCTGTGGTCTGCTCAAGTTGCAAAAGATGCCTCATTACGGGTGGGTTGGCTTCTTGTATTGTGCAGACTGGAAGGGGTGGGGCTAATGCCGTCTGTCAGCAGTTTCTCTGAGCTGCAGGGAGAAAAGGAGAATATGTGGTTAGCGACAGCGCCCCCTCTTGCCCTTGCGGGTTATCACATGCCTTGAACGAGCCAGTGCATGAGTAACACAGGACACATACATTTTTAGTATTTACTTAGTGCAGAAGCTTTAAGCATGTTCCTGAATTTCTCAAACATATTTACTGCATTTAGATTTTTCCTGAAAACACATGGTGAATTGATTTTTATACAAAGAAACATGCACATATACTATCCAAACACAGAAACTTCAGGCTGTTATCAGGAATAGCAAGGCATCAGTTATAATATTTCTATTTTCCAAATATTATGTAAGAAAGTTATTTTTTTTATTCTAGTGAATTTGTTAAGTAAATGTTATTTTCTTGAGTCTTTATATATTAATTTACACAAGTTTCATGATTTACACTTTTTAATACATCTGAATGATCATTTGCCTCTTTCAGCTGACTCATAAGTTGTTTGGCATTTTTGAAGGTAAGCAAGTCTATCAAAACGTAGGAAATGCCAGATTATCAAATGCAAAGAAAGAAAGAAAAGAAAAGAATCCATAGGATTATATAAATGATTTCATTGGAAAAAAGCTTTCGCCGATTCTGTGCCACGTAACTAAGAAATGCTGACACACAAATATCATTACATTAAACCATGCATTAACAAATTATGTTTTTATGTTTTAGCACTTGAAAGTTGTCAAAAACTTTAATTTTTATTTTTATAAATAACTTACTGCTTGAAAAATGTATAATTTATTGCATTTTATATTAAATTATACAGGTCTACGGAGCCTTAACACTCAATTCTCTATTTCTTTGATACCTTTTATGTTATACATGTTTTGAATTGGAATAATATAACCATAATGCACTCTTCCAATGGCAGCAGGATTATTTTAAAGTTGATCTGAAGACATATGTCTCAGTGGCAGTCAATATTTCAACTTTCAGGTCAGGTGACAGTGCTGCTAGAGCCGAGGTGAATAGAAGGAATAAAAGAAGTTAAGGTGATCTATAAAAGGAGGATAAAAGCCCACCTCTTAGAAAATGACCCTTGGCGTGTGTGGCAAGGAATACAGGACATCACCAACTACAGGGGCTGTGATATAACATCTGTGGATCTGGGGACCTCACTAGCAGAGGAGCTGAACTGCTTCTTTAAACGTTTTGAGACAGAAAATCAACACAGATTCTTTCTTATTCCCAAGGCCCCCCTGCTCTCTGCCCTCCCTATAAGACGTTTATACTTCCTGCTGTCTTGGCAGGGCAAAAAACATTTTGAAGGACCCCTCACATCCTGATTTTCACCTGTTTGACCTGTTTCCCTCTGGTAGGCACTACAGGTCAATCAAATCAAGGACAAACAGACTCAGGGACAGTTTCTTTCCCAGAGCCATAAATACAAGACTCAGGGACAGTTTCTTTCCCAGAGCCATAAATACACTGAGTCTCAACATGACTGATCATCTCTCTCTGTGTCTCTGTCTCTGTCCCTCTCTCTTTTCTCTCTCCTTCTTTCTCTCCCCCCTTCCAGCTCACCTTTTGTTGGATGTGCAATAATCCTCTGTGAAATAATCACAGTCCAGCACAATATTTGCTCTATCTGTCCTATGTGCAATATCTACATTATTAGTATTCTTTGTGTAATATTCATATCATTGGTAATTCATGTGCAAAAATCCCAGCCTAGTGCAATATTGTTCTATTTGTCCTATGTGCAATATCTTTTTGTTTTTAGCATTCTTTGTGTAATATTCATAGAATTTATAATTCAATTGATGTACCTGCATGATCAGTAATATTCTTGTTTTGTAACACCAAGTTTGTTGCATAGCAATTAGCAACTATTATTTAATATTCTTTATATTATTTAGCAGTAACACTTTACTGTTATTTGTTTAAATGTACGATTGTTTGTTTTTTTCATTGCATCTTAAATGAGTAGCTGCTCTGTAATTTCATTATACATGATGTATTGACAATTAAGTCTTCTAATTCTATTTGTATGTTTTAGAACTACTCATTTAATAGTGAATATCCTCCAGATAATGTATAGATATAACATGTTTCCCAGCTTGGTTAGATAATTGCAGTGAATTTTAAATTAGTTGGTAGAGTTATGAAGCTGTGTGATGTTGACAGCAAATTACTGACCAGATGAGGAATTTGTCAAATGGAGTTCTTAATTAATTTCAAATAAATGGTTTCGTATTTAGCAGGGGACTTTGTAAGTATATACATGTTTTGATTGGTTCATTTGTGTTGTAAAAAATGTAGACCCATGATAGAATATGGCATTTGTTTTATACTTTATAATACATAATTTATTTTGCATCTACAAATGTTTAGCCATTTTGAGTCACTTTAAGGAGGCAGTAATTCAGCAACACATATAATAATGAAATAATTAAAAATCACGACCATTGTGTCAGTCACAGAATGTGCCCCTGAAGACTTTCTCATTTTCTGGTAATGAATAATGATATCATGTAGAACGGTCAGCAGTGTCATAGGCTGAAGGCTAACTGATTCTGTTATTTCCATGGGCCTCTATTCTCTATTCCAGTTTTCATTTATGAAGATTAATAATTATATAAAGTGCATTGTTTGGTTTTTAAGTCACTATATATACTAGTGTTCATGATAAGGTATGTATTTCTTTACTTTATATTATGTAATTATCATGTTTGATTTAAAAACATGCAGTAGCATGTTCAATAACTATAGTATGATTAATGTTTGTGATGAGAAAATAAGCCAAACAAATTTTTAAAAATATATTTACATTTTAATAAAAATGTTGTGTAACCATTGAATTTACTTAGTGGGTAGCTTCTAAAATATAATGTAAGATACATTTAAGTCATAATAATACTGTAGATAAAGGCAATCTGATATGATACTTTCTTACCCACTTAACTTAGACCAAGATCGCAGAGGGTGCCAGAGCCCATCCTAACTAGTATAGAGCACAAGGTAGGAACAAATCCTGGAGAGGGTGCCAGTTCATTTTAAGGTATAAAGGTGACTTGATTAATCTAACAGCAGACACATATTGGTACAGTGCCATTCATTTATTGAGAATTAATTTGTTTGTTACAAATCACACAAAGTTTGAAAGTTACTATTACTTTTTGAACTGTCATTTTATTTCAAAAAGAGGTTTTGCCAAGGCATTCATTGAATATTCTGGACATTTCATGACTCTTCTCCTGATGCTAGAGCTGAGATGGTAGTTAGTGGGTAAGAATTCTCCTTCTACAGTTGGAGAAGAACTGGTTCAGATATGACTGTGTAGTGCTTGTATAAACAAGTTTTTGTCTCATTGCTCCGAGTATCATCACATATTCAAAAAATATGTTAAGGTAGACTCCCTATACAAATATACCAGTTTGTACAGTATATAATAATCTATCCATTTCACAAACCCATTTACAGCCCAGGCGTAACCTGGTAGCAGTAAGTAGAAGAAAGAGTATGATAGGACATCCCAGGGCACACTTTGAATTTAGACACATAATCCCCTAGTATGCAAGTCTTTGGAAAGTAAATAAATGACCGATCTATGAGTGAACATAATTGTACCTAATTTGGTGTGAATAGTACTATACTTAAGTATATTACAGGCTCTCAAGAAACAATATTGGGAAACAGTAGACAATAGCAGTTTTGATCAAGTATTAGAGGAAAATTAATACATTTAAATGCATATTTAAATCGGACTCAAAACATTTAATAAATCATTTGAGATACGTACATATCAGCATCTATTTTTTTAGGTCAATTAACTACATGGTCAGTAAAGTTTCCCTGAACTCCTGTCGTCCAGCAGAAACATGTGAAGTTCTAGTGATTTATATCTCAGGTAAAGCTCACTCTACTCATGACATAGCAATTCTCAGTAACAGATGTTTTTCATTCCAACAGATAAACACTGTATAATTAATTTAAAAAACATATGGAGCTGTTTAAATACTTTAGAAAACTTTGGCTGCATGCTTTTTTAAGAGTTGCGATAGTTTACAAAGGTCTATTTTTTCTTCTAAATCCACATTTAACCCAACTAGCCACTGTGATCCAAAGCTGGATTCTTTTTGCTGACTGGTACTTTGAGATATAAATTCTATTGAATATTTTATAATGTTACATATGATGAAAGCAAAGCATCAGTTAGTTTAAGCAATGATCTGAGTATAACTATTTGTCCAGCAGACTGAATATTCTTAGAACTATCTATACACTTACCAAAACATAAAAATAAATCAAGGATAAAAATGCTGTAATGAGAGAGAGAAACAGATTATAAATCTTTGTGGCACCCAAATGCTAACCTCATATAATGAAAACAAAACCGGGTTTAAATGCGTTAAAAAGGCAAACGAAAACATCATATCTATGTGAGACTCAAAGTAGACTGCTGAAGATGGTGGAGCTTCTGGTCTTATGGGCTCCTAGCAGGAAGAGGCGGATGCAGGCAGGCAAGTTATGGAAGTGACTTCAGAGATGTTATGGCCTTTATGTATCTGGTCTTAAGAGAGAGGAAAAGAAAAGGCATCAATCAACAACGCCCTCTGGTGTTGAAGTGGGAAATTACAATTATGTGAGCCCTAAAGCTGTCCCCCATGAGCACGTGACAATACCTTGAACCAATTAAGGAGAACATTAAGGTATACAGTAATCCCTCCTCCATCGCGGGCGTTCCAGAGCCACCCGCGAAATAAGAAAATCCGCGAAGTAGAAACCATATGTTTATATGGTTATTTTTATATTGTCATGCTTGGGTCACAGATTTGCGCAGAAACACAGGAAGTTGTAGAGAGACAGGAACGTTATTCAAACACTGCAAACAAACATTTGTCTCTTTTTCAAAAGTTTAAACTGTGCTCCATGACAAGACAGAGATGACAGTTCAGTCTCACAATTAAAAGAATGCAAACATATCTTCCTCTTCAAAGGAGCAAAAAAATCAATAGGGTTGTTTGGCTTGTAAGTATGCGAAGCACCGCAGCACAAAGCTGTTGAAGGCGGCAGCTCACACCCCCTCCGTCAGGAGCAGAGAGAGAGAGAGAGAGAGAGAGAAATACGTGCCCTTTGAGCTTTTAAGTATGCGAAGCACCGTGCAGCATACTTAAAAGCTGCACACAGAAGGTAGCAACGTGAAGATAATCTTTCAGCATTTTTAGACGAGCGTCCGTATCGTCTAGGTGTGCGAACAACCCCCCTGCTCACACCCCCTACGTCAGGATCACAGATAGTCAGCGCAAGAGAGAGAGAAAGAAAAGTAAGTTGGGTAGCTTCTCAGCCATCTGCCAATAGCGTCCCTTGTATGAAATCAACTGGGCAAACCAACTGAGGAAGCAAGTACCAGAAATTAAAAGACCCATTGTCCTCAGAAACCCGCGAAGCAGCGAAAATTCCGCGATATATATTTAAATATGCTTACATATAAAATCCGCGATGGAGTGAAGCCGCGAAAGGCGAAGCGCGATATAGCGAGGGATTACTGTATAGCAATATCCATAGAAAGAGATGATAATTGTTGTAAACATATGTACATGTAACTACTATATTTTCAATCAATCAACATATATATTCAGAAGAAAACATCATACATAGTTTTACTAAATGATAACTTGTTATAATTGAATAAATAAAAATAAATTAAGCAGTGTGCATCTCTTTGTGGGATTCAAATTCTGGACACTAGATCTGGGAAGCTGTCCTGCACCCGATACATGAGTAGTTGCATTTTTTTCATAATATTATAGTTTTTCAACATTTTGGAATCTTACTATATGGCTATGCTTTATTTTATGAGCAAATGATGTCATTTTCAAGTGTGTTATAGACAAGTGCTTTTTTGGAATCAATTTTTATAATGTTTTATGACGTTCATTAATAAACCTTTGCAAACTTCATAATTGACAAATACATTCAACTTTAGATCACATACCACATAAAAATCTGTAATTTGTTACCTATACTTATTCACTTTAAGTTTCACATTTACATCTTGCTTAAGCTCTTCTGACTCTTTTACAATCTTTTTTTGGGGCCACGATACTCAAAATAATAAGATAAGACATGTCACCAACACATGACACAAGTTCACTGAGACACTGCATATGAACGCGGTACCAGCTGTGAAAATGACTAAGATTGTGATTGCAGATCACCAACATCCAACCTTGCCTCAATCATCCAGTCTTGGTACACATTCTGTAGACTGCAGTGAAGTGTACTTGGAATGAGAGTGAAGATGATTGATATCTCTAGATGGGAACATTTGAAAATCAGGCCAAACTTGGTTTTCATAGCCATAAAAATTCAGTTTTTTAAAATCAAAAAGGGTATGAAATACATTTCTTCATAAACTGAGTGTGCATAATTTGTAGTGAGCTTACAATTATAAATCTTTTAAGCATTTATTTCAAACATTATTTCAAATGTATTTCATACATGGTGCTTGTTTATGACTTTTTAATGAAAGTTATTACAAATGTTGTTTCAGCCACGTACATCTCACTTGTAGTCCTAAGTATAATGTGCTAAATTCCATTTATTCACCCTCTGTCAAACAGGAGCCTGCTTTTAATTTTCAGTTTAGTCACAGGGCTTTAATGGCATCCATATTGGTTTTCTGAAGATATTCTGGTTTGCTGTTAAATCTGAAAGAAATGTAATTTCTTGCAATATTAGAGACTGAGAGTGCAAGTGTGTGTGAATTCTTGTCTATATGATGGTGTGTTAAGCTGTAGCACACTTTGACCTGTAATGGACAAAAGTTGGTACAATAAAAAGATGAAGGAATGCTGGAAAAATTTCTCATTTATGCATTTTGCAATATTATGTTTCTATTAATTATAGAGATTTGCTCCTATTCATATTTCCCTTCCTTTCTCTGCTGGCAAGACTTCACAGTGCTGGGCTGTATAGCTGTTATCTGTGGAGACTTATGTTACTGCTTAATGTGGAAGATGTGATGGACTTGCCAATGCTTGAAGACTGAAAGGGAGTGTATTTTTTAGTTGATCAGCTGCAAGACAAATGCTTATACACATACTAAGGACTCACTCAGCTGTAACATATTGTCTTCCGGGTCATTAAGTATTTTGCCAAAAGAAGCAACAAATAGGTGAGTCTGAACATCATTAAGTATCCAGTTTGTGGATTTTTTAACTGTTGCCATTTTGGAGAAATGCATTATTAATTTACTAGAGGATAATATAATGAATATGCTTTCAGCCCATAAGTTAGATCCTGAAAAGATTATTAGCTCTCTTTTTTAACTTGACCCTCACCTCTCAACTTTACTACCTAACAGAATGTGCTACCAGTTGGCATGTTAGCTAGCTTTTTCTTCTCCTCATCCTGATCAGATGTCATCCAGTGAGCTAACGTTACAGTAAGGTACCTCATACTCCTCTTCTGTCAGCCTAGGCACACTATGCACAAGTGTCTGCACTGATAACTCATCACTGTATTGTGAAAATTGCTGCTTGCCCACTTATTTTGCCAGGGCTTAGAATTTGTCTTATCTGTGGGCAGTGAAGTCAGCTTTTTTTAAAAATTCAAACCGGAAAAAATTGCTGCATATCTTTTGACAGCTTTATTATTCAGTGAGTTACATTTCTCCGAATTTCAAAACCCATACTGTGGAACTAGACAATGCATAAATTTCCCTTCTGCTGGAGAGTGATGTTGTGCTGTTCCTTTTGAACCTGCCCATCAACAAAAAATGTTTCTAAAATCTGCCACTAGCTGAAACATCTCCCATTGTGCCTGGTTATGCCAGCTTTTAACTTTTGTTTGTATTGTTCAAAGTGTTTCCAGGGCAAGACCCAACCTGTGAACACTGCAATCAAGCTCCAGCTTCACTGGGTCATATGTTTTGGGCCTGCACCAAATTAACATCATTCTGGACAAAAATTTTTAAGTGCCTTTCAGACAGCCTTGGTGTCACAATCCCTCCTAATCCACTAACAGCTGTGTTTGGTGTTCTTCCAGATGGGCTTAAAGAGGAGAAGGACAAACAAACTGTGATTGCCTTCACTACACTATTGGCACGCAGACTTATTTTGCTAAACTGGAAGAATCCTAACTCTCCTCTTTTAAGTCAGTGGGTAACTGATGTTTTACTGTATATTATTTGAAATTGGAAAAAAAATCAAATCCTCACTTAGAGGATCTGTGCAGAACTTTTTCAAAACCTGGCAGGATCTAATCAATAATATTTTAGAATAAGTTATTAAAGCACTGAGGAAGTAGATTCTCTCCCCATTTCTTTTTCTTCTCCATTTATCTGTATCCGCCTATTAAACTCATCAATTTATTTATTTTTACTATTTTTAAGTTTTATTCCATTGACCATGCTCTCTTTCTCAGGGGTGGGGGTTGATTTGTTTTCAATCCTATTTTTTTGTAAAAAGTGATCTATTTGTATGGAATGATGACAATAAAATCAATAAAATAAAAAAAATTAAAAAATTGTAGACTCCTGATTGTCAACACACCTAAGTTTCAAGTGAAATCCAGACTACACATTCCAAGTGGTGCAATGATACAGTTCAAGCCTACTGTACAAGTCTTTAATATATTTACATCTTTACTTTTGTTTTAGTGGATATTGTTGGGTGAGCTATTCATTCTGTGGACACAAAATGGCAACAACGGCTACCTTGATTCAACAGTTTGCTAATCTGCTTTCGACCATCAATCCCTCTTTGACTCTTGAATAACCATCTTTGATAGTGTTGGTGCTGAGCTCAACAATATATCAGAAGCTGGCATCACAGAGTTGAATCAACTGCTTTCTTTGGACCACAAACAAGATTTTGTTCGAGCAAAAGAAAGAAATGAATATTTTGTGTAATTAACATAATACATTTTTTTTACAAAATACACAAAAATTAGAGACTAAACTCAGGGATGAAGTGCTTGCAAAACCACAACAATCCCAAAGATTTCCAGAACTAACAATGTGGAAAAACCTCAAAAGGAAACATATGAACAGAAAATACATGAGTTACCAAAAAAAGCATGTGTCAAACAAAAAAGGAAAAAAATGTAAACAAAAATGTATTTTTTTGTTAATTAAATCAGAAGGTTCTACATATGCAGCCACAGAGTGCTGTTGGAAAAATAACTGCATTGTTAGGCATTTTGCTCACTTGTGATAGATCTTCCTTACACAAAACAGAAAGGAATTTATTGGGCCTGTGTATCTGTATTGACATTATGGCAGTTTCCATTTGCTGCTGTACAAAACACAATACTCTGTTCTTAAGGTTAACAGTTTTTAAGAGATCTCTACTAAATCATACAAGAGGAATGTGTTCGCCCAAGCAGTTCCTATATGTAGGTCATGCACTGTGCATGAGGCCTGTGAAATGAGGATTATTATTAGTAGTGGTTATATTAATACAGTTTTTGTTGTTTTGTCACACATCACAAATGATACTATTGGCTATATCAGGTAACAAAGAGTACCATCACATTGATACCCTGGGCCAGGAATGTATTAAATTATGAAAAAAATACAATAAACATGAATAAAAAAATAAAACAAAACAACATATTTACTATTATACAGCATAAATGATAAAACAGGGTTCTGTTGCAATGGAGAGTGACCATTGTGGATGGTGGTGTAGCAAATATTAGAAAATATTAGAATGTTAAGAACCCACTCAATAACACTCAGATGTGTGTGTTATCAACATATACTGCACATACTGTAATGAGGACTTAATAGTAAAAGTCACATGTCTCTTTTAATGTCACGGTACAGGTTTTTTTCTTGTTTATTTAATATTTGTGTTATTATTAGGGCTGGTAAATGATCTTTTTTTTATGCACGATTAATTGCGCACATTGTTGATTAATTGTGCAATTAATTGTAATTACAATAATGTCATAATACAATTAAAAAAAATTTATATTTTATTCTGTAGTGTATTCTGTATCATAGTATATTACTGTATAAAGTATATTTTACTGTATAGTCAATGTAGAACTGTATTCCAAATAGAAAAATGAAAGTGCTGTTAATAACTGGCAAATGCTAATTTTAGTATATTGGACTTCAATAACATAAAACAACTTTGCAATTTAAATACATTTTGAATTATTAATAAAATTAACTTATTTGACTAAGAATTTTTTGTTCTTTGTCACACGTGTGCACGTGGGAGACAGTTTATGGGCTCAAATAAATGTGTTTTTGTGTCGGACCGAGGATTGGTGCTGCGCTCTAACTCTTTCTCCCTTTCCCCTGCAGACCAGCAGAAGTTTCCATGCACTAATCACTCTTCCAGTCCTCAGGAGTCAGACACCACTTCTTCTTCCAGTCAACCAGCACCCAACTTCCAATTACATAGTTTCCTCTTCCAGTCATCAGGATTCTGCCCTGACATCATCGTCACTTCCTTAATCCCGCCTCTTTCTGTCAGTTTCATATATTTGCCGGTCATTTTATAATGATTTTCAGTTCCGTTGTGAACACAAGTCTGTGAAGACTTATTACCTGATCTCTTTGCTTGTTTACCAAGTATACAGGGTGGAATCCCCAAACCTTTTTAGCTGTTTTCTTGTCTCTTTTCACATCTTGTACTAGACTGTGACAAAACTGCCCAATCATTTTCAAACAAAAGTTAACTAGTTTACAGAAACAACACCAACAACAATATTTATTTATTTATATAGAACATTTTCATACAAATGATGTAGCTCAAAGTTCTTTACAGAAAGAAAAAAGAAAAAAAAAACGCCAGGCGGCTGGAGAAAAAAAAAAATCTGCAGGGGTTCCGAGGCCATGAGACCACTTAGCCCCCTCTAGGCATTCTACCTAACATAAACGAAAGGGTCCAGTCCCTTTAAAAAAAAAATAAAGACCAGACAATGAGAAAAGCCTTTCACATGGCACAGTCATGGCAGAAGATGCCAAGTATTTTAAGGTGAGATGTGCTAAATCCTTATAAGTATCACTAAGTATCTCCCGAATACTGCAATGGACAGTCTGGCATCTGAATAATGGACTCTGCTTTGTAACAATTCAAAGATGAGACAGAGATGCACAGACCATGAGGGACCTTTTTATTTTAGTTATTGTGACATCTATGATATGGGAGTTATGTTTTGCAGTCTTTCCCTTAAACTCACCTAAGCCTCCTCCTTCTGTTATTTTGGGAGGCATTTCAGATCTTTGAATTGTGGATCAAATGCTGTTGCTATTTTCAGCCAGGGCAGGTTCAGGGTCTCTTTTTTATCTGACATGTTATTTATGAAGCTTTCCTTAAATCTCATCATATAGCTTGGATCATCATCTGCCACCTTCAGCAGATGCAGAAGATGACACAGGGCAGGGAAAATCATTGAGCAGGACACATACTTTATCCACAAAAGCAAATCTGTCACTTATCTGTAATGAAACACATACTGTAAGTCAAATGATATGCTTGCATACACTAATCAGTTAAAAGTTTGTAACTGATGAGAAATGTCTTAGTTTTTAAAAGAACTGATACCAACACAGCATTAAATTGATTAGAAATTACAGTCAATACATTGACATTGACATTCTTTTTATTTCATAAAACTGTTCTATTCACAAGAGATGACTTGACATTTTAAAATAGAGTGGTAACCTTTCTGGTCCATTATTCATTGCACTCTTTGTAAAGCTCCCATCTTGCCATCAAAAAAGCAGCCTCACACCATAACATTTCCTGTGCCATACTTGACAGAAGACATCAAACACTCCTCCAACATCCTTGCATTTGTTATTATCCACATATAGGACACTAGAGTAATGGGGGCTGAAAATAGGGCTTTGCAGTCATATGTGCATAAGAAGTTACAATCAGTCATCTCAAGCAGTAACAGCTAGTAACTTTAGTAATATCTTGGTTGTATTTTGAAATCAATTCAGTAGTAGATAGATACAAATAAAGTATAAATTCCTTCAAAATGAAATTTCTGTGATTCAAAATTTTCAACGCTAGTGTGGTCTGTACTAATAAAAACAGGAAAATAACTAAGTTATCATTATGCAGCTTAAATGTAGTGGCATTCCTTTTATAAAATAGAATATGCCCCTAAATTGTAAATTGAAAAAAAAAACTCACTAGATTTCTTTAGAAACTGACAGCATCAAGAAGACAGGTTATGAAAATTTGAAATTCGTACTTGCAAGGTCCTAGAAGTTTTTCCAGCATCTCATTAATGTTAATTTCACCATTGGTCAGCACTGCTGGAGGATTTCTTTGGTGGGTGATGGTTGTTTGCACAGCATCCTTATTTCTTATCTGTCATGTAATCATTGCCAATGTAGAATTCCATCACGTGGTCACATCCTGAATGAGGGGCTCTTCTTTTTGTCCCACACACTGTGTTTCACACAGCTGCTTTCCCAGTTTGACTGCATTAGTTGGACTATGCTTGAAGTGCATAACTAACTTTCTACTTTTAGCCAAAACATTATCACACTCATAGTCCCAAAGAGCAATCATGATGGATCACTGTATACTGTGCGCAGTGCACGACATGTGTTCGCAGGGCATGAGTCTGGCTGTAGCCATCATGTTGCGTGCATTGTCTGTGCCAACTGTTAACACTTTTCCATTTATTCCAGTTAATCCAAAATGCTGCTGCAAGAATTATTACAAGAACAAGGAAATACAAACACATAACTCCAGTTCTTAAATCATTACACTGACTCCCAGTTAAGTTTAGGGCATTTTTCAAAATCCTCCTTTTAACATATAAAGCCTTAATTTGCCAAGGTTCGGCTTACATATCTGAGCTTATCATGACTCACAAACCAGAGTGCACATTAAGATCTCAAAGGCCAGTCTGCTTATGATTTCCAAGAATTGATAAAATAACAGTGGGAGGTTGAGCTTTTAGTTACAGGGGCCCTAAACTGTGGAATGGTCTGTCTGCTACTATAAGGGATGCCCCTTTCAGTCTCAGCTTTCAAATCCCAGCTGAACACTCACTATTTCAGTCCAGCATATCCTGACTAGACCTGCTGATTAACTGTGCAGAGTGCATCTCTGTTGTTAGTCATTAGCACTAAAACATAAGTAATATGACAGTTATAATTTGTTACTAACCCTCACCTGTTCTGTTTCTCTTCTCAATACTCAAATGTGGCACTTGGTGCCACTGCCCACCTGCCAAGTTTTTTCTGCCTGCCTAAGGTAAAGTCGTCTCTGATGGAGGATCTCAGGAATTGTTGGGTAGAGGGGTCCTTTCATCGGATTGGCTGGCCCAGCGCTGTCTCAGCTGTGAAATGGCCAATAGGGGGAGGCAGCATGATGGCTGAGGTCTCCTGAACTCTAAACAAATTCAAATCCTATTATGTGATATAATCTACTGTTAATTTCTGCTCTGTACTTGTAATATTTTTATTTTACTATTATGTTGTATTGAGGATTACTTGTGTTCTGTTACAGTATGTGTTTTGTATTCTATTGACCCCCTTCTTTTTGACACCCACTGAATGCCCAACCTACCTGGAAAGGGGTCTCTCTTTGAACTGCCTTTCCCAAGGTTTCTTCCTTTTTTTTCCCTACTAGGGTTTTTTTGGGAGTTTTTTCCTTGTCTTCTTAGAGAGTCAAGGATGGGGGGCTGTCAAGAGACACGGCCTGTTAAAGCCCATTGCGGCACATCTTGTGTGATTTTGGGCTATACAAAGATAAATTGTATTGTATTGCATTCCTCACCGCAGTGCAACATCAAAAAAAGCTTTATCACATTCCTCTTCAAAATGTCACTCCTCTGTAAGTGTCACTCTAAGTGCAAATTAATTAGTTGTCCACAAACTGTCTATGTACTGAGTAGTTATATTGAGATAGTTGTGGTTGCTAAATGATATCCAGTAGTCACCCATCAATGCCACTGGCTTTGCACTTCTAAGTTGCTTCACTTTTATTGATTTTTGATTCTTACATAAATCCTCAATCCGCTAAGCAATTGTCCAACAAGATGGCAATGTTTATGTAATATCAAGGCTTGCCAGACTAAATATTTTGTGAAAGCCTTCATCCTCAACAATAGTCAAAGGTCTACAATTACAAGCAATCCATTGTGCTATTGCCTTTGCATCAGAGATGGGTTGATCTGACACATATTTGTGAATTGTAGGAGGTTGTTGCAAATTGGCACTCAAACTGTTTGCCAAATTCCACAAAAACTGTTTTTGCCCCGGCATGTTTTACTTTCATGTGATAGGGTAACGAAGTAGGGCTCCTGTGGTATATGAATTCCACTACACAATTATTGCAGATTACAGTGTTCTTCTGCTCTGAGCCATTTGGCAGTTTTTTTACATGAAGTGAACCAAGTAGCACTGTTTCTTCACCTTTCCCCACCATCAGCTTTCCCGTGAGACACAAGCTGAATGTTTGAATGTTTTGTTTTCAGTGATGAATTCTAGGATTGTCATGAGCAAAATTCTTGCATTGTTTAGATCCAGGGAAGAATACCTATAGGCCTATATCAGAATTTTTCTCATAATATTTTCCCATTGGGGTATCAGAATTAACACATGCAAAAATGGAAGAGTTAATGCAATGAAAGAAATAATAACACAATATTACTTTAAAATTAACTCTAATGCTTTAATGCATTAACCTTCCCAGAACCATTTATTATTTAAATACAATTTTGTATGTTATGTTATTAGTTCTGTTTTTGGTTTTGTTTCTTCTTTATTATACTTATGTAAAGATATGTAAAAATTTGTACTTCATCTTTGGATACTATCAACCCCTGGTTTGTCTTGTAGGTACTCTTGGTTTTTGTGATATTGGCTTTGTTTACTTTAGAAACAACATATATTTACTCTTTTTCAACTGCCTTGTCATTTATGATGTTTATTTGGGACTCCTAATATTTTATTCAATGTATTTTTTTTTAAATTTGTTCTTGGTCTAGAGGTTTATGGTTTATTTTTGAGCAGAAGCCTGCCATTTGAGTTTGATGCCTAGAGTGAGATCTGCTGAGTGAGCCCACATCTGGGAAGAGTTCAGACCTGGTTTTCGATTGTTCAAAAATGTCCACACTCCGTTTTTGGTATGTATAAGTGTCAGAAATCACAACATTCAAGAAGAATTATGCAAAAAGAACATTTAAGAACAGTTTTCTCCAATTATTTTAATGATACTTTTTTTCAGTACAGGATCACAGAGAGCAACATATTGTGTCTATCACAAAGTATATTCAAATGTATATCTACACTACAGCAGACCAGATTACAATATCAAGTTTATGAAATTAAGCTTATGCATGTCTTTACATATTTACTTTCTACCATGGTTCAAAGGAAAGCTACTGAAATATATGAAGAACATTCAAACTTGGAAATCACCTTAATACCAATACTACTACTACTACTGCTGCTACTACCAGCACTACTACTACTTACTACTACTACTACTACTACTAATAATAATAATAATAATAATAATAATAATAATAATAATAATAATGCATTTTATTTATATATGCTCAAGGCACTTTTAAAGTTAACTGAACTAGAGGTATATCCATCCATCCATTATCCATTAGAATATAATTATTTCATTATATATACAACAGACAAGGATAAAGGCTGGTATTGTCTCTAAAAATGATTTTGCATGGAAATAATTCAATTTTAAAAGATATATTTTCTAGAGTAAAAAAGAAATCAAGCTAAAAGTTAATTCCTTGTCATCAGCAGCACAAACAATCATGAAAGTATAGAGATATCAACAAAACTAAATGTGTCACAGCTTGCTTCACCTCCTTGTGATTTCAGGAGTACAACAACCACCTTCATTTATATACTGAACTGCAGTAAAAGAAATAAATACAATTTATAGAAAATGCATACATAAATAAATATACAATACAAGTAAACAGACAAAAAATAAAAACAAAAAAGTGTTCATAATGGAATTAATCATAACTTACATTACTGTCAGAGGGGGACACTTTTTACATTTTTTTTTGTGCACTGGGTGGTTCCATTAGGCACCCACTGTTGGGACTGGGGATGAGAAGTTAAAAGGCTGTCTGTACTTATTAATGGTATTTGCTGTCTTGCAAGGGAGTCACTGCTTTGAAGTCTGGCCTTAGAGAATGGTTGTATTTACCTGGCTTGGAAATATTGGTTCCTAATCAGCATATCTGTACTTTTTAATGTTTGGTAACCATACATTTTGTTAACCTGTGTTTTTATTAATTGTTAAACCCAGGCAATTTAGATGTGCCATTGATTAAACTGTTTGTCCAGGACTGACAACAGCAGGGGCTGAAGTAAATATAAACTCCTGGCCAGCAGAAGGCAGAAGGGAGAGTCCACAGGAAACGCTGCCAAGACACTCGGACAGGGCACAGGGACTCGCAGGCAGACAAGGGTACCTGGCTGGCACGACGTGAGGCACAAGGACGGCAACACTTCCAGGGAGGAAGAGACAGCTCCACAAAGAGACGCCGGATGTGGGTTCAGCGAGAGAGGGAATCTGCATGAAAGGACCCAGCAAAGCTGACAGATGAGAAATGAGGCGTGCCTAGGTCACAGCAACACAAGGAGACGCCAGTTGTGGGACCAGCGAAAGAGGGAAACCGCATAAGAGGACCAAGCGAAGCTGACAGACGAGAAATGAGGTGTGCCTAGGTCCCAGCAACACAAGGAGCCCAGAGTGGAAGAAAAAGGAACGACGAACAGACGCTGACAGGGAGTCAACAATTTGACACAACTTCTGCCAGGGAACAGAGTGCATCCATGAACAATTAAGTGTTGGGGTAACACAGTGCCCAAACTGGACTCTGCACCACTAAAGGTTGTATCCTCCAATTCTTGTTTTTATGGACTTTTAGAGTGTGGACTGTGTATTTTCCTTTTAAAAAAAGGGAAATTAATTCCTAATATGTTTAGGTTCTGTTATGTTCGTTTATCTTTTTAATGTACCTTATATTGTCTTGTACAATAGAACTTACTGTTGCCTTTTTCTGAAATTACTGTTGTGTCTTTCATTGTGTGTTTGCTCACCGCCCAATTTAAAGAAACCTGTGTGCTATTATTGGTAAATTTCAGGAGTTCCCAGTCTCTTAATACAACTGGGTGGCGTAGTCGGATATTTTAATGGTGTCTAAGTTAGATTACCTATAAGTGTGACCAGACACTTGTGACATAATTTTGGCAGTAGTCGGCAGGATTGGGCTTGTGAGTAACACACTTGGAAGTACTAGGCATTTTTTAAAAAAAATCATTTTTATTTAGTTATTGATTTTGTGGGGTAGTTTTACTGTGTTTTTATTTTCATCATGATGATGCCTATTTTTGCCGGTGCACCTTGGATTGCCAAGTTTAGTGGGGAAAAAGGTGATTTGAAATATGTTGAGTGGAAAGAACAGATGCAGGGGTTATTAGAAGCTGCTGAATATGGGGAGTCTCAAAAGGTCAGTATTGTGATCGGAGCATTGACTGGGGATGCCAAACGGGAAGTCAGTGTGTTGAGTGTGGAAGAAAGAGATAGGGTTACAAAGATTTTTCTTGTTCTAGATGGATTATACGGTGACCAAGTCCCGTTAGCTACTCTGATGTCCCAATTTTACAGTTGTGCACAAAGGACTAATGAACCTTTCAGGGCTTTTGTCCTGAGATTGAGAGAACTTCATTGCAGGTTACAACAGCGTAGCCCAGCCCAAGCCCCCTCCGATATACAGCTGCGAGATCAGCTCTTGTTGGGCCTCCATGACAGTGGACTGCGACAAGCACTACGGACATTTGTCCGCCACAATCCAGATAAAACTTTTGGGGAAGTGCATCAAGAGGCTCTGCTGCTGGAAGGGGAATGTAATTATACAGGACACAGGGAAGCAACTTGCGGAGCTATTGGTGAGTTCTCCGCAACTAATTCTCATTCACAGGCAGACTGGAGACTAGCATTCAAGGCCGAGATTCTGGGTGACCTGAAAACACAGATGAAGGAATGGACTCAGGAGCTGCTGAAGGAACTGAGGCCAGCAGTTCCACAGGTTGATGCTGCCCAGCCATTAGCACACTCTCAGCCAGATAGGAGGCCTCGCACTAACAGCCGTTATGCCTGGGATTCACAAGGTAGGCCCATTTGTAATCAGTGCAGACAAGCAGGTCATTTGGCACGGAACTGTCCATCCTCTAGTGGGCGCCCTACTTTTGAACTTGTGAACCCTGCAGCTGTGGGCCAGATAGCAGGGTTGGACAGTGAAACCCGAAAGGCCATATCCCCTCTTATTGGTGAGTGTCCCGTGGTACAGGTCACCACTGAAGGAAAAACCTTAAATGGACTGTTAGACACTGGATCCCAGGTGACACTGATGCAAGAGAGCTTTTTCAAGCAGCATTTTGCAGATAACATAGAAGTTGGGCAGGCCCCATTTTTTCTAACCCTGAAAGCTGCCAATGGGTTGGATATCCCCTATACAGGGTACGCCATAATGGATTTTGAGGTGGCTACAGTAAAGTTACCTGCAAGAGGGGTTGTGATTGTGTGAGATGAGGTCCAGACAAGCCCATTGCTGATTGGAATGAATGTAATCTCTGCTTGTTGGCAAGCTGTTTTTCAGGCTCCAGAGTCAGCAGTTGTACTGTCTCGAGCAGCCCCCAGTACGCAGGAAGCAGGGTCTAACAGCTCTGCTGTGTGTCGACATGCCAAGGCACACCGGAAAAATGATGGATTCAGCAGATACAAACAACCAGCCTTCTGCCATAGTGTGAGGGTCCCTGCCAGAGGGGGCACGAGGGAAGAATGGGTGAAGGGACGTCTGCAGAATCTACCCAATACAGGTCAAACTGCTAATGGGAGGATGGATAAGGCAGTACAACATAATACAGCTCGGCATAAGAAAGCTCAGGCTATTACATTGCTTCCTGGAGAAAGGGTATGGCTGAGGAATAGAGGTAGACACGGACAAGGGAAGCTGACAGGTTGGTGGAACCAAGAACCCTATGTGGTGCTGGGCCAGGTAGGGGATTCTGGGGTGGTGTATAAAGTGAGACCAGAAGGGGGAGGTAGAGAGAAAAATGTGCACCTTAATGCTTTAAAGCCTTGTTGTTTGTCTCCACTAAGTGCTCCAGCTACCCCAACGGCCGAACCATCTCCACCTGGACTTCCCATATATGGGTTTTGGACAATGGGAAACCCAGCCTCGAGAGAAAATAGGGATGTCCCAGAGAGGGGAGCTGTGGAGTTGCGCCGATCGGGGAGGGAAAATTTGGGGAGACCCCCAGCCCGTTATACAGAATAAGAAGATTAAACTGATTGTCCAGGACTGACAATGGTTAAGTCTGGGGGGATGTCAGAGGGGGACACTTTTTACATTTTTTTTGTGCACTGGGTGGTTCCATTAGGCACCCACTGTTGGGACTGGGGGATAAGAAGTTAAAAGGCTGTCTGTACTTATTAATGGTATTTGCTGTCTTGCAAGGGAGTCACTGCTTTGAAGTCTGGCCTTAGAGAATGGTTGTATTTACCTGGCTTGGAAATATTGGTTTCTAATCAGCATGTCTGTACTTATTAATGGTATTTGCTGTCCTGCAAGGGAGTCACTGTTTTGAAGTTTGGCCTTAGAGAATGTTTGTATTAACCTGGCTTGGAAATATTGGTTTCTAATCAGCATGTCTGTACTTATTAATGGTATTTGCTGTCTTGCAAGGGAGTCACTGCTTTGAAGTCTGGCCTTGGTAGAATGTCTGTATTTACCTGGCTTGGAAATATTGGTTCCTAATCAGCATATCTGTACTTATTAATGTTTGGTAACCATACATTTTGTTAACTTGTGTTTTTATTAATTGTTAAACCCAGGCAATTTAGATGTGCCATTGATTAAACTGTTTGTCCAGGACTGACAACAGCAGGGGCTGAAGTAAATATAAACTCCTGGCCAGCAGAAGGCAGAAGGGAGAGTCCACAGGAAACGCTGCCAAGACACTCGGACAGGGCACAGGGGCTCGCAGGCAGACAAGGGTACCTGGCTGGCACGACGTGAGGCACAAGGACGGCAACACTTCCAGGGAGGAAGAGACAGCTCCACAAAGAGACGCCGGATGTGGGTTCAGCGAGAGAGGGAATCTGCATGAAACGACCCAGCAAAGCTGACAGACGAGAAATGAGGCGTGCCTAGGTCCCAGCAACACAAGGAGCCCAGAGTGGAAGAAAAAGGAACAACGAACAGACGCTGACAGGGAGTCAACAATTTGACACAACTTCTGCCAGGGAACAGAGTGCATCCATGAACAATTAAGTGTTGGGGTAACACAGTGCCCAAACTGGACTCTGCACCACTAAAGGTTGTATCCTCCAATTCTTGTTTTTTACGGACTTTTAGAGTGTGGACTGTGTATTTTCCTTTTAAAAAAAGGGAAATTAATTCCTGATATGTTTAGGTTCTGTTATGTTCGTTTATCTTTTTAATGTACCTTATATTGTCTTGTACAATAGAACTTACTGTTGCCTTTTTCTGAAATTACTGTTGTGTCTTTCATTGTGTGTTTACTTACCGCCCAATTTAAAGAAACCTGTGTGCTATTATTGGTAAATTTCAGGAGTTCCCAGTCTCTTAATAAAACTAGGTGGCGTAGTCGGATATTTTAATGGTGTCTAAGTTAGATTACCTATAAGTGTGACCAGACACTTGTGACATTACAATAATATAATATTGTATCAGCCCTTAGTTTTACATCAGTGCTAAGTTGACAGCAGTATGAGCTGGCATTCCATACTCAAAAGAGTAGCCACAGTGCCAGCCAAAGGGTAGCCAATAAAAGGGGTGAGCCTGATACTCTTGCACAATCTCCATTCACGTGTGGCTAAGCAAGCTGCCCTCAAGATAGCAATCTAGCTGAAAAAACTATTGAATGAGCAAGAACCAAATTGAGTCAGTGCCGACAAAATGCAGAGTGCTACATGGGTAAATAATAAATACACTATATTGCACGCTGTATATTATATATATTATCTATATTACTAAACGAAGGTTGTACATATGCACGAATGCCAGATCCACCGAGGCGCACGCGCACTGTGCCCCAGAGTCAAACCCAGCGGCTTCCCAGACTCAGTAGGTGGCGCCCAAACAACACAACACAACCTGTAAACTAAACTTCAGGTCACAATACAACCGCCGACTGAACGCGAACGCGCACACCACCGCATATACAACCTTCGTTTAGTAATGTTTACGAAGACTATATATGCACGGATGCCAGACGCAACCCGTGCTGAAAGCGCATGCGCACTCGCACAGCAGCTCAGCGCCCCAGAGTCAAACTCAGGGGCTTCCTAGAGTCAGTAGGTGGCACCCAAACAACACAACACAAGATGTAAACTAAACTTGTGGTGAAGCGTGCACGCCAAGAAGTTACAATGGTGACATATTTAAACATAGACATAGAATAACTAGACACATCATGACCAGCAGAATCGTACGTCAATGTCGCCACCATATTGTGAGTGGCACTGCTGTGGAGTGAAGTAATGTGCTGCTTGGGATTGTACAAACCGCTGTACGGTCCAAACCAGATCCCGGGGGATTACATTTCATAGGTAAGGCTGAACAGTTGTTTTGGTTATATTTGGCCATTAGAAAATCCCGTTTTATAATCTTTACTTTAGCTAAGCCAGGCTAAGCTAGCAAAGCTATGCATTTATGTACTCAAGTGAGCCTCCAAACAACGTTTTGGCTAAATGTGTTTAGTCACTACCTATGTAGATTGTTGTTAGCTGTTAACATTTCTCAAACTTTATGATGTTTTTTCTCAAGGAGCACATTGAGGAAACACAGTTTGAAATTGACAACCATCATTTTATGCTCATGTCTTTAGTTGTGTCAGTCTTCCATGAACAAAGGCTGCACCATATTATGAGGGGCCAAACAGGCCATAAATCATATATTTCTGTGTGTAATCTATTGGTTTACTTGTGAACACTATTGGTTTATGAATATTTACTATCAGTTGGCGTGCATACTTAATTGGTTTACATGCGTACAATATTAGTTTCATTCATACAGGGTATGAACTATATTGGTTCGTGTCCGTATATTATCGGTTTGTGCGTGAACTACATCTGTTTGTACGTGCATACCACTGGTTTGCATGTGAACTATATTGATTTGCGTGTGTATATCACTGGTTCTAGTACGATTTGTTATTGGTTTGTGAGTGAACTGCATTGGTTTACGCTTGCATGTTATCAGTTTGCGTATGAAGTATATTGGCTTGTGTTCTGTGTCGGTCTAACAATGGATTTGCGTATGCACTATATTGGTTTCATGCACGTCTTATACTGGTTTCATGTGGGTAACCTGTCGATTTTGCACTTGAACTCTATTGGTTGTATGTGTGCACTATGTCGGTTTCGCGTATGACACATATTGGTTATGCATGCGCACCCTATTGCAACTCTGTGTATGAACTATATCGGTTCTGTGTGCGAGCTATATTGGTTGTTCTCGTGATCTTCAGTGGAAATGGGCGGGCAAGAAACAGGAACTCAAAGGCCAGTAGAGTCATGAAGTGTAAAGAGAAGTGGCTAGGAGACGCATCTGCGTTTAAACGGCACTATATATTATTTTCCACACAATTCGTTTGCGAAAGGACTTGGTGGTAATTATTACTATTTAACTGAATCTACCCTTGAGTCTGTAATGAACACAAGGCTGAAGTTAGGTACGTATTCAGCCATCTTCTTATTTGCTTCCAGGATCATGTTTGCTCGCACCCAGCCACAGTACTTTTCACACGACTTTTGAAACCAGTTATTCATTCTGAAGGCAAAATATTCTACAATTACTAACGCCTTTATCCAACATACAACATTTAGATACTACTGGTTAGATTCGCCCAGTGCACCCCGCTCTGCACAGACAGGTGAAGTGACTTGTTTATGGTCACATAGTGTCATTATCAGGACTTGAACTTGAATTCAAAGTTTAAAAGTGCAGTCATAAACACTACGCCACAATGCTTGCACATCTACAATGTGTATATTAAATGGCATAATATAAACTTGTCCAGGACAGATTCCATTGTTAAAGTTGAGTTTAACATTTTCAACCCGTTTAAGTTTTGGTTGAAAATCTGGAATATTTATTTTTTCAAATGATGGATCAGTTTGCGGATTAATGTACACACTGTAGAATATTTTGCCTTGCTGTTAATATAGAAGAAGAAGCTGGTTTGTGAATAAGTAGCTGACTGCAAGCTTATACTGGATGTAGCTAGAAGTGAATAAAAAAGGCAGCTGAATGTGCACCTAACTTAAAAAATAATTACCACCAAACCCTTTCACAAACATACAGTGACGTGCAAAAGTATTCAGTCCCCTTGAAAGTTGTCATAATTTTATGCAAGACAAAATATGTGTACACATATTTATTCATTCAGTATTTTTTCTTATGCTGTAACAAAACATTTCCAAAGTCAAAATAAACTATTTTATGTGACATTTAATTGAAGAAGAAAATCTCCAAAGTTAGTGTTTACATAAGTGTTTAAACCTCTGTGCTTTGGAAGCTCCAGGTTTACAACAATGACAAATTTATTACAAAGGTGGCAGACATTTGACAGTCATAATTAAACATAATGAGGTGCTACTTTCTCTCTGGATATAAAAAGCTCCCTTCGTAGGGGCCATAGTCTTTGGTGGACAGTCACTGAAAAAATGAAGAGAGAGGAGCTTTCTGCTGATGTAAGAAACAAAGTTATTGAAATGCAGAAAGTAGCAGGAAATAACTATAAAAATATCAAGAGTTTGAATGTCCCATTGCGCACTGCTGGATCCATCATCAGAAAGTGGAAGGTTCATCACAGCACCCAGACTCTTACTAGAACAAGCCATCCCTTACAACTGAACATCAGAGTTAGACATCAACTAGTGAGAGAGGAAACTAAAAATCCAACCATCACTCTCAGATGTTTGCAATGCTTTTTGGCTGAAACTGGAGTGAAGGTGCAGGGGTCCACAATTTCAAGAGCTCTCCAATAAACAGGCCTCTACAGGAGGGTGGCAAGAAAGAAGCCATTCCTTAAGATGGTCCACATAAAAGCACATATGGTGTTTTTCCAGTTAAATGTGGGGAGAATGTTTTATGGTCAAATGAAACCAAAATAGAACTTTTTTCTCAGACTTCAAAGAGGTACAGAATGTGTGGCGTAAAACAAACAATGCCCATGCCACAAGAAACACCAGACCTACAGTGGAATACGGTGGTGGCAGCATCTTGCTATGGGGATGTTTTTCATGTGCTGGGACTGAGAATCTTGTCAGAGTTGAAGGGACAATGGATGGGCACAAATACCACACAATATTGCAGGAGAACTCGTTCCAGTCTGCTATGAATTTAAAGCTCGGGAGAAGATTCATCTTTCAAGATGACAATGACCCTAAGCATTAGTCCAAAGTAACACTGGGATGGCTCAAAAACAGACAGGTGAATGTTTCGGAATGGCCAAGTCAAAGCCCTGATCTTAACCCTGTTGAGAATCTGGGGTACTGTTTGAAAACTGCTGTTCAGAGATGCCATCCCAACAACATAGAGGGTACCTAGAAATAATGCCAAGAAGAATAGGGAAGAATTACGACTGAGCAATATGCAGAACTGGGGCATATTTACATACCCCAAAAGAATGAAGGCTGTTACTATAGTAAAAAGGTTCTTGACAAAGTATGAATGTGTTGGGCTTGAATGCTTAGGCAAACAATCACTTTGGAGTTTTTCTTTAGTTAAGTTATTTGGAGTTTGATAACGTTTTGTTACAACACAAGAGTTCACATTAGAAATACCAAATGGATAAATATGTGGACAAATCTTTTGTCATGCAGAAAATTAGGATGACTTTTAAAGGGATTGAATACTTTTGCACGTCACTATATGTTTGTGAAAGGGCTTGGTGGTAACTATTTTACCAGTATTTTCACTTAATTCTGAAATGATCACAGGGCTGAAGTTAGGTACGCATTCGGCTGGCATTTTATTCACTCCTAGCTACTCCCAGTATAAGCTTGCAGTCAGCTACTTATTCACACAGATTTTGCAAACCAGCTTCTTATTCCATTATAACAGCAAGGTAAAATATTCTACAACGTGTACATTAATTGGCATCATTACAGACTGATCCATTATTTGAAAAAATAAATATTCCACATTTTGGTCCTGCACGGGTCAAAATTGTTAAACTCTAATTTAACAAGTGAATCTATCCTGGGCAAGTTTATATATGTCAATGTCACAAAACTATGAAAATTAAGGTGGTCCAACGTCATTTAACACTTTACAGTGCCCATTAAATATCACAGTAAATCCCATTTATCTGATATTGAAGTGGGAATACTTTGTCAGTTTCACCCTGATACTCGCACTGGGTAGAGCAAAACTCCGCTGCATCTTAAAAAAAAGCGTCTGCCTTTTCACAAAATTGTGAAAGGTAAGGTGGCCCAAAATGATGTAACTCACCCATGCAGGTCCTAAATGTTAAATGTTTAGCTTTTCAAAGAATTGACACGTTTAGGTAATTAATATATACGTTATAGATGTGCAAGCATTGCGGTTAGGGCTTTACACTTTCAACTTTCTTCGTGGTTTCAAATCCTGAGGCTGACACTGTGTGACCCTGAGCAAGTCACTTCGCCTGTCTGTGCGGAGCAGTGCGGGGTCGCCAGGCATAATAAATCTAACTAGTAGTAACTAAATGTTATGTTGAATAAAGATATCAATCGTAAATGTTGAATATTTTGCCTTTAGAATAAGTAACTGTTTTGCAAATACTGTGTGAACAAGTACTGCGGCTGGGTGCGAGCAAGCATGTAGATGGGACTGAATAAGAAGACAGCCGAATACATACCTAACTTCAGCCTTGTGTTCATTACAGACTCAAGGGTAGATTCTGTTAAATAGTAATAATTACCACCAAGTCCTTTCGCAAACGTATGGTGCGGAAAAAATATATAGTGCCGTTTAAACGCAGATGTGTCTCCTAGCCACTTCTCTTTACACTCCATGACTCTACCGGCCCTTGAGTTCCTGTTTCTTGCCCCGCCCATTTCAGCTGAAGATCACGTGAACAACCGATATAGTTCACACGCAGAACTGATATAGTTCATACACAGAGTTGCAATAGGGTGCGCACACATAACCAATATGTTGTATACGCGAAACTGACATAGTACACACATACAACCAATAGAGTTCAAGCGCAAAATTGACAGGTTACCCGCATGAAACCAATATAGTGCATATGCAAATCCATTGTTAGACCGACACAGAACGCAAGCCAATATAGTTCATACGCAAACCAATAACATAAAACCGAAAACCAATGCAGTTCACTCACAAACCAATAACAAACGTACTGGAACCAGTGATATACACACGCAAATCAATATAGTTCATATGCAAACCAGTGGTATGCACGTACAAACGGATATAGTTCACGCACAAACCGATAATATACGGACACGAACCAATATAGTTCATATGAATGAAACCAGTATTGTATGCAGGCAAACCAATTAAGTATGCAGGCAAACCGATAGTAAGTATTCATAAACCAATAGTGTTCACACATAAACCAATAGATTACACACAGAAATATATGATTTATGGCCTGTTTGGCCCCTCATACCATATTGCCAGGCTGAATAATCTCAAATTACAGGATCTGAGTGAGCGACAGGGACTGTAAGTCTGTAGGAGATCAGTGAGGTTGTGGAGAGCTTTAAATGTTAAGAGCGGTATTTAGTATTGTATTCTGTAGTTAACAGGGAGCCAGTGAAGTTGAGAGAGAATCGGTGTAATATGTTCAATGGATTTAGAACAGCAAGTTATTATCCTGGCAGCAGAATTTTGAAGAAGTTGTAAGCGATGGATAAGTTTTTGTGGGATGCCAGATAGAATACAATTACAGTAATCTATACGTGAGGTGACTTGGGCATTAACCAATACTTCAGTACTGTGTTGTGTAAGAACAGGATGAAGTCTAGAAATGTTTCGAAGACAGAACAAGGCAGTCCTCGAAATGTTACTTATATGGGAGGAATCATTTAATAATAATAATTGTAATTATTATTATTTAATAATTGCCATTATTAGTGTATAAATGGATATAAATAATTGCATTTAAATGATTCGCCAAAATTTGTTGTATGTAAACGATACTGTTTTAAACGTTATTGTTTTTTTCATCAGAAAACCCGGTTTCCATGTCTACCTGTATTAGTTTAAATGGCACTTTTGCCACTCGCAATTAGGCTGACGCTCTGATATATTGTGTCGACTGGGAAACACAGTGAACGCGGCGTCTATCTATATATGTCTATGTATTTAAACTTGAGGTAGTGGTGACTACTGACAGTGCCAGCAGTCACCTACTCCACAGTGCCAACGGTCAGTGTTCTCCACTACACGGTGCCACCAGTGCTCCACTCCACAGTGCCAGCAGTACTCCACTCCACAGTGCCAGCAGTACTCCACTCCACAGTGCCACCAGTCAGTGTTCTCCACTCCAAGGTGCCAGCAGCTACTCCACTACACAGTGCCACCAGTATTCCACTCCACAGTACCAGCAGCTACTCCACTACACATTGCCAACAGTCAGTGTGCCTCAACAGTGCCAGCAGTACTCCACTACACAGTGCCACTAGTCAGTGTGCTCTAATCCACCATGCCAGCACTCAGTGTGGCAGCTGTTAGTGTGGCTTATTTGAATCACATTAAAGTAATTCAGTGTTAAAAGTAAGTTCAATTATGATTCCTAACAGCAAACGACTTCTAGCTAACAACACACCCATAGAAAAACAAAAACAAGACTGCATGGATAAAAACAATGAACGAAGGCACCTACAACACGCTTCTGAAACACCAAAACCAAAGGAGTCACAGCTCCAAAAAGAAACATCTTTAGTACAAATATATTTATTTAATTAAATGAAAACTTTCCCAGGACGCTCCCACCCTCCATGATTTTTCATCCCTACAAAGATCGGAGGGAACAGAAAATAACTGCCATTCTTGGATTTGTGATTCTTTACAGAATCGGGGGTTTGCTGGTACTATACTAATATACAAGTACCCTAAAAGCCTAGGGAGTAGATCGGACAGCAATACATGCCTCAAATTGTATTTTCTCTTTTTCTCATGAGGAATGGAAGTCAGCACAAACTGGCCATGTCCTGGAGAGCCAAGAAGACATACAGAGGGAAGATTCGCCCCATTAGGTCCACAACCAGGTAGCCCAGAATCACTCCTTCCTGAATTATTCATTCCTGCATGAATTAAGAATGTTGCCTAAAAGTAGGGAGCAGGAGGACAATGGGAAGCTCACTTTCAGCTGCATCAGAGGGAAGAACTCCACCCTATAGAGAATTCATTATTTGTGACAAGCTTTAGGCAATAAAGAAAGGTAAAAAGAGGTATTTGTAAAAGTCTTATAGAGGCTTATAGAAATATGTTAGGAGTCTTGATGGCTTTTTTCTATCAGATTTATTAGACTTGTGGGACAGAATTAAAGCTTGTTCTTTTTATAAAAGAATAGATCAGTTGTGGCATGAGTTTTCTTCCTGTTGGGTGGAGCACCCCATGAAGGCCATAGTTATTATTAAGAGTATTAACATGTTAGTGTACATTCACTTGCTATTGTTCAAAATACAGTATATTTTTATATTACATAATGAGTTTACTTACATTCTTAATGGTAAGCATACAGTAAGTACATATTCTACTTTAAGTACAATTACTTACATACATCAACTTACTAATGATGGTAATTCCTATTTTAGTTTATTCTATTTTATTGGAATGAATTCTCTTAAATTTATCTTCAAGATAGCATACATTAAACACTGAAATAGTCATTTTATTTAATTCTACTATAACACACTAATTACTGCCAACATCCTGTAGTGAAAAAAAATAAAGCATATCAAAGCCATAAAAAATCCTTTTTGGTTTCTTAAAGCTTTGTACAGTAAATACATATTTTCTTTCTGGAGACCTTTTCTCCAAATATGTGCCCATCTTGATAATAAACACTGAAAAGAAAATCAAAATACTGATAAGCAATACAAAATTTATGACTAGTGCTTTCATATCAAATCGCTTTGAAACCTCTTTACTTTTTCAAATTATTGGCAAAAAGAAAATCCTTGTAAAATGATATTTTTGGCAGACAAAAAAGAAAGAGTGCAATGCTCCTAAATACTGTAACTGTGGAAGACTTTTTCTACAGCAATATTCTAACAGTGTAACTTCCAATCCGAAAGGCTTGCTGCAAGCTTCAGAACACAGAACAGCCTTTGAAGTATAACACAGAATTTGATTTTTGTAGGTTGCTCTGTTAGTGCATTTTCCCTCATGAAAAATCAAAATGCAATCAGTAACCTTGAACCTTTCAACATTTACTTCCTGTTGCTTTTGCAGAACATATGTAATCCTATCAAACATTGCTTTTCTGGGATAGGATTATGTGACTTTGTGAAAAGGATTGCATAGATGTTCGTAATCTTTTCTTGGGGAAGAAAACACAAAACCTTTCTGTTTGGAAGAAGTTGGTGTTTGCATGAGATAATTGGGAGTGATTTGCAACATCATGTTTTTAAAATAAACCAGATAAATCAAAAATCATTCTGTAAATCTTAAATACTTGTCCAGGTGAGAATCATAGTGGCTACACGCTGAGTAGGAAATACCATATTTTACTTTCCCTAGCTAACACAGTAAGCCCATTTTATGAATTTTCATGCTTTCTCCCAAGCCAGGTATAAAATTAAGTGTTTTGGGTTTACAGTTGGGCCACCTCTGAGAATGTAAGGCCCAGAAGAGCTCAGTGGCATACTATATACCTCTATTGCCTTTAAGATTCTCAACTGGGCATTGTAGCTGTCAGAGATTGCCTCGTAACCAGGTCACCCCCATAATCTAACCCAACTCAGCCAGAAATAGGCACGTGGGGCAGCCAGAGAAACAATGGGTGGGGACCAGTGCATTGGGCAACACCCAAATGAGGAGTACAATTTAAATAATATAGATTAATTAAGGAATTTCATTGCTACAGCTTGGTTGTAAATAGTTGTTTTGTCATGGATCGGTCTGGTGAAGATTCCCTCCTCAATTTAGGGCCCTTTTTTATATAGACCTGAATATCCCAAATCGTCTGACCCTAGATCTTTCTAAATAAACTTACCAGACTGTTGTGGAGATACGGCTACAAGCTGTAGCTCCACTTGTGGTCACCATCAGAGTGACTCAGACTCAACCTCATTCACAAATTCACTTTTTCATTTATCCCTCTACTTCCCAAGCAGTAAGACAGAGCACAAGTCAAGCAGAGGTAGGGTAAAACGTATATTTGCTCATAATATTTTATGGAATTTCAATTTTAAATGTGCCTAGATCAAAAGCAAAGTGAGGTAAGTGTGACAAACACCCCATACAATTTGGATGGATAGCAGCTCTTCTTTCTAGAAGTGTGCCTAGATATCACGTGGCTCTTTCAATCTTGTGTTGCACTTCTGAGCTGATAGGTCTTTGATCCAGCATATTCTCTGGGCCAACTTGATGGAAGGAGATAGACACCAAAGTTCTAGTGGATCCTTTGTGTATATTGGTCTTATGGTTCTTGAATATATTCTTTGGAGAAATAGAGCATCATAGTTTAAGAGCCGACTCCCTTCCCACGTGCATGCCTTGTGCCTTTGGCCAATCCTGTTCATGCACAGCAAACATTCTCAAACCTTCTACTAATCAATGCTCAACTTGTGGCTAGGACTAGGGCAAATGTGTATTTTGGCCTTTGCAAGCCCAAACATATGGTTAGGGTGTTAAGGTAGATAAGGTATCATGTTAGCCGACCTGAAATTTCTCTTGTGACCAGTTCTGGCCAGAGAAAGCAAACTATTTTAGATTATCTAGTAACTGAACAGTTAGTAGAAATTTCATCAAGAATGCAGTAAAGTATTTCTAATACAAGCTACTGTATGTGCAAATAATGACATATAAAAACATGCATCATCACACCAAACACTTGTTCACAGTCATTTCACATATCAATTGTTACATTGCTGCAGTTGTGAAGCACTCAAGAAATCACTTGTTGTTCTATCCAGTTTTTAGTATAGTGATGCTAATTTCTGTATTACTTTTTTGTTACAGTGGAAAGAGAGACAGTTTATTATGCTAGTAGCAATTTTCATGCAAAGCTTGTTTTAAAATATTAACTAACCCTGTGGTATTTTATTTAATTTCAGTTCAAAATGGATCTTTCTTTGTTTCTTTTAGCTGCCTTGATTTGAAGTTTTGTAAGCTATTTACAATCATTCATTACCTACTGATGAACAGCTTTTTCACAAGTAGACTTGGGGCAGAAATACAATTATTTCAAAGGGCATCAAGAACATTCTGATGTGAACTTTCTCTTTTAATATAGGATAATTGTAATTGCTATAATTGGAAATCCATACTCTATTCTGTTTCAGTTAAACATGTTCTGCTGCAAAAAAAATGTTCATGTCACGCTGACCCTAAAACAACCAGATTTTCAATAACCTTTTTATGAGATTAAAGAAGTAATCAATTAAATGTATAAATAAAACAGTGCCTTGATAAATTAAACTCAACATATTATTAGCAGAGTTGCATTTTTAAACAGTTAATGCTTCTTTATCACATGAGAATAGTAATATCCCACTGGAATTCACTTTATTATAACTAATTTGTTACAAGGTCTGGATTGAAAGGGATTTCTTTCTTTTCTATTTAATTTGAGGACAGTAGATAATATAAAGTTTGCATATGGATTAATAAAAGGAAATTATGTACATTAAGAAAAGGCCAATTCAGGTTAAGAGAAGCTGGATGCTACCCTAGTGTGTGTGTGTGTGTTTATAGCAAAATCTTATAAATGGTTAGCTAAATTACACTATAACTTACAACCTTGTAATACAATATAAAAGAATTCAAGTACAGTTGTAATCAAAAATAAGTATTGAAAACATCAATGAACATATACAGAGCCAAATATTCAGAGAAGATGCTATGCTGCATTTACTGTAGAATTCTTTTTCAATAATATTATTATTTTTTCAATTTCAAGGAATAGAAGTCTATTAAATATATCTCTTTAAAACTGGGAAATATAAAAAAAAATAGTATTGGCAATGTTCATTTAGTAACATTTCATGAAGTACTGTTTATAATAATTAAAAGCAAACACAAATAGTCTTTCTTGAGTACAGTGTTTGTTGTACAGTTGATGTGCATGGGTCGCAGAGAGACCACCTGCATAGTTTTATTGATTTTTCACATGCTTTTTGAATACATTTCTCATAGTATGTTGTCACTGTGTGCGTCTATTTATCTTATATTGCACAGAAACTGCAACTAGAATAAGTTCTGATTATTTACTTTGCATTAAAGAGAGTGAAGATCTGACTTTCTACTTATTTTTGCTGTTTTTTTTTTAATAAAATCAATTATTAGCTTTCAGGAAGCTATCGACTTCACAGCTAACTTTCAAACCTTTGAAATTGTACCCATTGAAGAAACAAATTTAGCAAACCCATGCTTACATCATTTAATGAGTCTAGTTTAATAGCAGCAAGTGTACTGCTGTAGCAGACGTTGAGTATGCTTGCTTAAAAGCCACAGTTAATTATATGCCTGGGATAATTTGACTTTTTTATTGCCTTCAATAAATAAACAGCAGCAGGCAATGTTTAACTAAACTGTGTGACATCTTGGTCATTCATACATTTTTCAATATTATATAGTGCTGAATAGTAATATAAAAATCTAATGCCAAAAGCTGTTTATGCTTCTAAGGTGATAGCATTCTTTAAGAGACTTAAAATGACATGATTCACTTGCGGTCATACATTAATGAAGTCCTAGTGGAATCTCAAACCAAGCTCATATTGTCACTCCCAGCAACTCTAAGCTGCACCATTTGTGCCACTCATGTTCCTGATTCTTAAAGAAAAACAATCAGAAACTCCAGTCTTCCCAAGACACCTCCAACCCCATCCCTTAATAAGGTGCTATGAGAGCATAATGTCTTCTAAGATTTAGCATGGTTCAATAATACAAAATAGGAATCTTGAAAAACTGCACTAATTAGTTCCAAAAGTCAACCTGGTCTCCTATCACTGCCTGTTTTCCCCTGCCCTCTTGACAGCAAAATATTTGTGCCTCTGCACTTTATGTTAAATTTATAGATTTTGCAAGAACTGTGTTGAAATTAAGCAGTTTGTGAGTTAATCGAACACCTGATTTTACATTTTGTTTAATGTGTATATGATTTAGGAGTTACATAGTTGTGCCATCTTTAGTTTAGACTATTTAAATTAAAATGTATCATAAAACCAAACCACATCATCTTCCTTGAAGATGGGGAAAATGTAATTTGTTATTTTATTGTTGTATTCACAGTAGCCTGCAATAAAGATATGATAATGGACTTGCTGTCTGCCTCAGAGCTATCTTTGTTGTTAAGAAACAGTGTTCATATGAACAATGAATGTTAATATTGCTTCGCTGAACATTTCTGCTTCTTTAAAGCTGATTCAGGACAAGTGGCATCTCTGCTATAAGTGCAATTGGGGCATTACCTTCACTCACAGCAGATGGCGCTGTTGTGCAAAAATTAAATAAGTAGTAAACGGGACTTAAAATATACTTAAAATGTTGATGGAAAACTCAACTTAATAGGTTCAAAGGGTCATTGTTTTCATGTGCAAATCATCATAATCCATTTTTTTCCAATTTTCCATGAAACACTCAAGGCAAATTCTTCTCTAGACAAATATTCCTTTTTAGATGTGTTTGTGAAATTTTCTTTCTGCCTGCTGTTACTAGCCTGTTTTAGGTCCTTAAATTATCAGTGTTCTTGGCATTCTGTTGTTTACATGTGCAGACTGAACTTTTCAGTTTCGTCTTGGAGCATGAAGGCTACAGCCCCTTAAAACAATCCCCTCGATTAATTTTTTGTCACACAATTTAAAGTGTTCACAGACGTGTACAACTCACTGTTTTGGAGTAGTCGTCATCATTATCATGATTAATGTGAATAATTATCTATAATGTGATTTAGCAATTTTATTGCTGATTAACAATTGGAAATGTATTAATGTTCATTTATGTTTCTGTTTTTGGTGTTTTATGTTGACTTTGAGATATCTTTTTATCCTGTCATTTTTTAGCAATATATTTATACAGTAGTTCATTTTGTGTAATTTTTTTAATGAAACTGTCCAGTTGATCTTTTATCATCACTGGCACTGATAGCTAAATATATTGTGAAACCAAGTGTTTCTCCTTCACTCTCTCACATCTCTTTCCTTGGTCACTCTCCAGTGCCACTGCTGCTTCTGTCTTTCATGGTTTCTTCCATGTGGCTACAAATATCTTTTCTCTTCTGGATTCACTTCCTGCACATTCACAATGTTAGTTAAATAATTTTCAGAATTGTTAATTGATTCTTGTTTTTGCTGTTAAAGAGTTTTGCATTGCTTGCAGTATACTGTATATTTACATCTACATTATTGTTCCTCAATTAACTCCACATATATAGGTTCTAAATTAAATGTATTAGTTTTAATGTTTCCTGATTTAATCATCTCTATTATTCTGAGATTTACTACCATATTTTGTAGTCACTAGGTTGTAATGGACAGTGATCTCTTGTATTCCATTAGTGTGCTTGTACTTGGCTTGTTCATGTATAGACAGTCGCGTCTCTTCTTTTTTTAAGGTGAAGGGAAAAATGGCAATTGAAAACCACAACATAATGATATACCGTACATTGTAAATTGTATATTTATTTCCCAGGATGAATTTCATATATTATAGCTACTGAATGTTACTACTGTGACCTAAGGTTAGGATAAGGTCACTGACCTCTTGTTTGTTTAAAATTCTGTTAAAGGTGTCTGAAATTAAGAATATTTCTATTTCAATACCCTCTTGATGATAAAATACAAAGATGAGGGTTTAAAAGAATGGGTAGGGTACAGTCCATAATAACATGTAGGTGTCCCCTACCTGTCTATGCCAAACAGAAAGTTGAGCATTCAAACCACAGGTTGAGGTAACCAATTTTATGACCAGATGGGGAGATCTTAATGGTGGCCAGGGTGATGAAAGAAAAGCATTTAAGTAAGAGATGTGAAGGAGGGAGTATATTGTTTGCAGCACACCTTGGAATATTAGGATGTTAATGGGAAAATCAACAAAAGGGAGTGGAAATGCTGAAGACAAGGAGTGTCGATGTGTGCTGCATACAGGAAACATGATGGAAAGGTAAATGTGCAAGATTTTTTTGTGGGGGTAGATTTCCCTAGGGAGAATTTGCCTTTTTACAGAAGCTAAATAAATAAATACTATTATTGTATGACAAACAGTAAGCCTCCTCTCAAATACATATCAGAATGACTAAAAAGAAAGAAAACATCGGACTCTGCTAAAGATAAAAAGAGTGGTCACAGTCACAGTGAGACATTATACAGACATACTGCTGTTGGTAGTATTTCTTGACATACTTCTGCAGAATAATTTGTTGGCTGAAGGTACTCATTGTTAGTGTGTCAGAAAGAGAATGTGCAGAATTGTTCATAATGTCACTCAATTTTGTTTTAATTTTCTCCTTTGCTAGTACCTCCAGGGGGATCAAGAATACATCCCTTATCTTTGACTGCCTTTTTTAATTAGCTTGTTTATTTGGTGGGCCTCACTTGAAATGATGTTTCTGGCCCGCAGCATAGAAAAGTACAGTAGCCATGACAGAGTTGTAGAAAATGTGAAGGATGTCACTTTTCACATTGAAGGAGCATAGTCTCCTCTAAGAAAAATGCTCTGCTCTTTCTTATATAGTTTGTCTGTGTTACGATGCAAGTCCAGCCTGTCATTGAAGTGGATCCCCAGGTACTTGTACCAGTGTACTCCCTTCTTATCCACTCCCTGAATAGTGACTGGGCATAGGGGATCTTTGTTGCAGGAAAGTCAATTACCAGTTCCTTGGTTTTGTAGATGTTAATTTCCAGTCAGTTCTTTCTGCACCAAGAAACAAAGTCCTTTGCCCGGCTCTTATACTCAGTCACATTCCCTTTGTCAATACACCCCATTAGCGCAGAATCATTTGAAAATTTCTGCAAGTGACATAAACTTTTGTAATATTCATAGTCTGAAGAGAAAAGGAGACAGTGTTGCTCACATCCATATTAGAGTCTGTGGTCAAACTTGTAACGGCCGACCCCTTTTACCCAGCCGGCAGCTACACCTCCAAGACCAGTGGCCTGGATAATTTACTGAGAGATAATCTAACTATCAAGCCGTACTTCTTACCAATTAAACTTTTCCCCCCACAATCGACGGTGAAAAATATGAGCACACAAAAACAGGATGTAAAATTAAACAGATTATATGTATTAAATGAAATGAAATAGAAAAATAGAAACATATAAATATAAATATCCCTCCACCCCAGCAATAATAAGACACCACCAAATATATATATGTACAACAGAAACCCTCCCTTGTCCCTGTAACAAATAAACACACAACACGAAAAACAACAATGAATGATAAACTGAAAATGAATGAGAACGTGAGTCCGGTAATAAAGAAACTGTCCTGAAAGCGGATGACTGAATTAGTGATATTGCGATGTTTGATTCTCCCCGGAAAAAATGGAACAGCCTCACAGTGAATCCTCGTGTGTGTGGTGGATGATTAAGTCCTACCCCGGGGTCTCTCGTGGTGAGGTCCTTGAAATAAATCCGGCAGATGGAAAAACAAACTGGATTGGCAAGCGCGATGTGGACAATAACTGGTACAGGTTGCTCGTGGTCGTGATGGTGAAACAAAATCTCCTTCTCTCCTTTTTTCTTCCTTCTCCTCCTGCTGGCTTATATAGTCCTGTGACGGCTGAGATTGATTGATTGAAAACAGGTGTTTTCCAGGTTTGCGGCTGTGGTCTCCTTCCATCATCCGTCCCCTTTTTTTTCGGGGACGGCATTAACTGATGCACATAAACAGTAAACAGGACAATAAAACGAGACGCACGCAGTACTGACATTTAAACACTATGTGGACCCGCTACAAACTGACATAGACGCTCAGTTTATAAGAAGGCAGTGCTAACCACTGTGCTACCAGGCCACCCTTGTCGCAAGTCTTATCTTCTAAAATCAGCAAAAATGCCTACTGTGAATTAATCATAACATGAAAATCAGGAAGAAGATGCATATTTAAATAATACATTAAACCAGTGAAAGGAGTTAACTAAACTCTTACATTTATATTTTACAGGATAATTATTGTTTAACTTATTTTAAGTCATATGGAAATATATTATTTTTGAAAGGAAAATATAGTTTCACTAAAATATAAATGTTTAATCTAGATTACTGTTAATGCTGTTCTTTAATTTTATCCAACAATAATAAAAATGTCCTAATACTTAAATACTAAATACTTAAAACACATACTCCATATTCTGTACTCTTTCTGATTAAATGTACTATACACTCCTCTGAGAAAATGGCAGGTTTAATAGTTGCATGTCTTTCCTGGGTTCTTTTTAAAACTTTGAGTACCAGTTATGTGTCATTAGATGGCAAGAATTGACCCTGCCTTTAAACGCCGGTGATTTTAGTCATCTCAAACACTGTTCAGTGCAGACATTTTCAGCATTCTTTAATCACACTGCTTAAGGATTTGTTTAGTAGAATAAACTTAATGGAGGAGAAAATACATCAGCATTGGCTTAGTACCACAAATTGCTTTTTATGATCTCATGTTTGACAGTGGCTGCAATGATGATGGTCCAGTCTACACACCAGTGACCAGTGTTTGCTGCAACAACCTGACCAGGTTGTTGACATACAAAAACATCCGGTTCAGACAAAATAAATAAAGGGCGTTTTCTCGTTCTCGTTTCTTGCATTTTTCTTTTCTGATGTGTCAAAGAACAAAAGGAAAAAAGTAATTATTTTGCATTTTTCATTTTTCCCTTTTAAGTTGAAAATCAAATAAGTGTCTCTTTTTCCTTTTTAAATGATATTTTCTGAAACGAAACTTCAAATTCCAAAAAGTACACGGACCACGGACTGTCCTTCATTCTGCTATATTAATTTTACTCTATTTTTGCAGAAATGTATTAACTGGTATTCACAGCATTGATAATAAGTATCTATTTATCTATTCATTTTTTGAACCTAACTACTCTGTAAATATGGGATCACATGGAAAGGGTCAGTGTGAACCAATATAAGCAAACTATTATCAATCAGGTAAGAATCAAATTCATAACATTGGTACAACCTAAATGTATACAATTAACACAAAATTATATTATTTACAAAGTGAGAAAATCAAATGGATAAATAAGCAGCTCATGTCCATGGGTCAACTCATGACTAATGTAGATATGAAACAGTTCAATTTATTATAGAGCAGCAAATTAACTTTGAAGTATACCTTCAATTGCTCTTACTCACTTTTGAAAATTTTTATGTAAAACAAAATGGAAATACACGTATTACGTATATGAAGATCTAGTCCAGGCCAGGAACTCTCTCAGCGCACAAGGCACAAGGTGGGAAGGAACCCTATGTGGGATGCCAACCAATCATTAAACTTAAAAAAATAAAGATTTCATTCATACTGAAATTGCAATTAGTTTCTTGGGTGGGCTTGAATTTTCTACTGTTTTCCTCCTGGATATCTGCACCTATACCAACATAGTCAACTGTCAATCACGTTTGATTTTGTAATCTCATCTATTCTTGTCATTAAAAATGGTACAAAACTCTTCCGATCCTGTCTGAATTTTGGTTTCTATAGTTTGTAAACTTTCTAATCAATTGTATTGTATTTATTTATTTATTGTTTGCTTTGTGAGTCACCTTGAATAAGAGATTCATGTCTCCCCTTTCCCTTAACAGTACCAAGAAGATGCCTAATGAAGACAGCTGACTCTGCCCCTTCTTGTCCACAGCCTAGAAGTCATTTTTGAGAAAAACCATCAGAATTAAACAGGGTTGACCAGGTTGGCTCCCCTACATTTATTCTTTTGGACTTGTTGTTCATCACTCGACCATAATACAAAATAGAAATCTCCCATTGCCATCAACTGCATTATGCGGGCTTGACGATGGACGCATTATATACAGTAAAAATAAGTGCATGTATAATACACTGTATGTTTAGTAAGGTGCATATCATTAGTTAATATCTCTTTCTAACTGGCTAGGTCTGGTGGTCTTTCCTTCACAAAGTGTGTAGCACTACAGTTGAAGCCCTGGACTCAAGTCCCATCTGATGTCTTTAAAGTCTTTCAACAACATAGCCGAGTTGTGGGTAACACACAGATTAATTTAAAATATACAAGATTTCACAGAGATTAAATAGAGAATTAAAGTATGTTAGGGATGGCGCAGTGGTAGCGCTGCTGCCTCGCAGTTAGGAGACCCGGGTTCGCTTCCTGGGTCTTCCTTGCGTGGAGTTTGCATGTTCTCCCCGTGTCTGCATGGGTTTCCTCCCACTGTCCAAAGACATGCAGGTTAGGTGGATTGGCGATTCTAAATTGGCCATAGTGTGTGCAAGGTGTGTGGGTGTGTTTGTGTGTGTCCTGCGGTGGGTTGGTTCCTGCCTTGTGCCCTGTGTTGGCTGGGATTGGCTCCAACAGACCCCCGTGACCCTGTGTTCGGATTCAGCGGGTTGGAAAATGGATGGATGGATGGATAAAGTATGTTAATATTTCTGTAAATGCTAAATGATCTTCATCCTGGAAGTGTAGAGTAAAGTTTCATCTCTGTTCATATCAAATCTATTTATTCAATGGGGTTACAAAAACAAATGGACTGTTGATCTGGTCAAAAGGTGTGGCACACAGAGGAAGGTAAAGATTATACATAGCAGTGTCTACCTTTTAAAACAAGTAAACAACCTGAGGGAAATTCTTTTTGAAAGTCAAGTACAGTGGTGCCTTGGTTTGCGAGCATAATTCGTTCCGGAAAAGTGCTTGTGATCCAAAGCACTCGTATATCAAAATTTCCCCATACGAAATAATGGAAACTCAGATGATTTGTTCCACAACCCAAAAATATTCAAACAAAAATAATTAATACAAAATATAAAGTAAAAATATATAAAACAAATTAACCTGCACTTTACCTTTGAAAAGAATCATGGCTGGTGTGAGGGAGACGAGAGAGAGGAGGGGGGTTATTATGGAGGACGACTTTCACTATAACTAACATAATCACTGCTATCTGTTGGCTCACTGGAATCTTTTTCTTTTTTTGGGACTTTAACAGGGAACCCATCCAATGACAGTTGCTTTTGCCTCATTTTGAGGATTTTGCGGAAATGTGACATTGCATTGTCATTAAACAGATTCATCTCTTGCACTTCTACAAGTTTATTCGGGTGGTGCTTTTCTACAAAATGTTTTGTTGCAGTACGGTTACTAAAGATTAGTCACTACACTTGGACACAAAATAGAAAAATGCTTTGCATACACACGCGTGGTCACAATGCTACAGTAAACAATATACGCTTGTTGACTATACGAGTGAGGCATTGGGACCAAGCATGGGAGACGATTACCCACAATCCTGCAGCGAGCGAGAGAGAGAGAGAGAGAGACAGACAGAACCACCAACGGCTCAGTTGTGATCACGTGATGCTCGGCTGACAAAGCGTATACATACTACATGCAAGACTTCGCTCGTTTATCAAGTTAAAATTTTAATTTTTGCTCGTCTTGCAAAACACTTGCAAACCAAGATTCTCGCAATCCAAGGTTTTACTGTACAGTAATCCCTCCTCCATCGCGGGGGTTGCGTTCCAGAGCCACCCGCGAAATAAGAAAATCCGCAAAGTAGAAACCATATGTTTATATGGTTATTTTTATATTGTCATGCTTGGGTCACAGATTTGCGCAGAAACACAGGAGGTTGTAGAGAGACAGGAACGTTATTCAAACACTGCAAACAAACATTTGTCTCTTTTTTCAAAAGTTTAAACTGTGCTCCATGACAAGACAGAGATGACAGTTCTGTCTCACAATTAAAAGAATGCAAACATATCTTCCTCTTCAAAGGAGTCAGGAGCAGAGACTGTGATAAAGGCAGAGGAAAATCAATAGGGCTGTTTGGCTTTTAAGTATGCGAAGCACCGCGGCACAAAGCTGTTGAAGGCGGCAGCTCACACCCCCTCCGTCAAGAGCACAGAAAGAGAGAGAGAGAGACAGAGAAAAACAAGCAAGCAAAAATCAATACGTGCCCTTCGAGCTTTTAAGTATGCGAAGCACGGTGCAGCATGTCATTTCAGGAAGCAGCTGCACAAAAGATAGCAACGTGAAGATAATCTTTCAGCATTTTTAGACTAGCGTCCGTATCGTCTAGGTGTGCGAACAGCCCCCCTGCTCAATCCCCCTACGTCAGGATCAGAGAAAGTCAGCGCAAGAGAAAGAGAAATGTAAGCTGGGTAGCTTCTCAGCCATCTGCCAATAGCGTCCCTTGTATGAAATCAACTGGGCAAACCAACTGAGGAAGCATGTACCAGAAATTAAAAGACCCATTGTCCGCAGAAACCCGCAAAGCAGCGAAAAATCCGCGATATATATTTAAATACGCTTACATATAAAATCCGCGATTGAGTGAAGCCGCGAAAGGCGAAGCGCGATATAGCGAGGGATTACTGTACTACAAACAGCAAAGGTAATCCCTAAGAATAAGAGGGACATTTAATTAAAAAATAAACACATGAAATCAGCAAGTTATTCTTTTTCATTTGAAACAGAAGAAACAGTTAAAGAGGAATATTTTTTAACTTCAAGAAGTATGATCATATTATGTATGTACATTTATGCTTTTATACATACAGTGTATGTACCTAATAGAAATAGTGATTTATAATGCAAAAATGTTAGGTTGTATCAACTGTTCATCTTTCCACATTCACAAGAATCATATTTACTTATAACTGGAGTCTTCCATTTCTTGGAATTGATTTATACAGATTACTATTACAGTGAAGTGTACTTACAAAGCAGAAGGTCATTGTACGGACCTCTTCTTTAAATTACTAATGAAGAGAAATATAGAAGCACACAAACTGGTCTCTTGTCTGTTCATTATTTTAGTTTGAAACAAGTACACATACATCCCGAAATGGCAAAATTATTATAAATATTGATACTGAGTATTTTTTTCTATTGAAAGTCTGTTGGTACAAATTGTATGCACTTTTTTTTTTACTTGGCTAGTTGCATATAAATCTATTTAACTTTAGCAAAGGTTTATATATAACTTTATAAACTTGGTACATGTGGTTTTTAAAATTTTATTGAACAGTATGTTTTTAAAAGTTTGGATGTTTATAGAGAGCATGGTGGTTAATACTGCTCCCTCACAGTACTAGTGAGCTGGGTTTGAAACCCACTCTGTTTTTCTTACTATATGTGCATCACCTTTGTTCAGATTCTTCATTTTCTTCTCATATTTCATGTTTGGTTGATTTTTGACTCTAGTTTCACTTGGATGAGTGTGCAAGTGAATTTTGCTAGGTAGTTACTCTGGGTGTGTGTTCTTTAGAGGACTGCTTTACATTGAGTCCTGCTAGGATTGGCACCCACTCTTTAAGTAAATTACATGATATGAGAATTGTTTAATAAAATGTAGGAATGGATGTTCCCTGTAATTTAGTTATAATTCAGGCAAGGTAAACTTTATGTTAAGTATTAACCTGGTTTGACAGTTCATTGTAAAATATAGTAGCATCTGTGCATTCTGGGCAACTTGAACACTCCACTCTATACTTCTCACAGCTTTTGGCCCTGTTGTGCAAAAAATTTAAATAAGTAGTTTTAAAAATGTAATGCATTAGTAAAATTATCATGAGTAACATGTCTGTACATATGTAGCCTGAACTTTTCAGGTCTGCCTTGGGGCTTGAAGGCTAGAAGCCTTTGAATCAGTTCATTGGTTAATTTTTTGGGATGCAGTTTAAAGAGTCCGTGAACTTGTACATCTTGCTATTTTGGAGTAATCATCATCGCAGCATTTTGTATCATCATCCAACATTCTTCGTTGTCTTTCTTTGTCTCTGACTTTGTCTCTTTCTTCCTCTATCAATAATTATGCATTTTCCCACTTGAGCCTCTCATCTTATGTCAAATGAATCTCATCTTTGTTCTCATCATCTTCTACACCATATTCTTTTATATAGCCTCCTTTTTGTTTTGTTTTTTGTGTCTCCTTCTCTGGAAATTTGTAAATATTCATTTGCACTTTTGCCCTTGATGTTGTGTATTTGGTGATAATGTTGAATCAATTTTTGATGCTGTCATTGGTTTTTATACTTTATATCAACTTATTCATAAGTCTTCATTTTTCTGTTACTTTTTTATAGAACTACTTGAAGTTTTATAATCACTGTTTCTGGTAGCCTAATACATTGTGAAATTCAGTGTCTCTTCCTTCCTCCCTCACATGAGGTTTACTGGAGGCCATCTCCTTCCTTGACCATCCTCCAACACTTTTGCTGCTGCTGCCTTGATCTTCCATGACTTCTTCCATGTGGCTTTGATTATCTTTTTATTTTGCTTCATCACTGCCTGCACATTCATGCCACCAGCTCTACTTTACACTGCTCACTTGGCATTGGAAGAAATACGATCTGCTCTCACACCCAACTTTATGAGCTAAACCAAGCCAGGATCCTTCCCAAGATCACCAGTGACCATGTATTAAGGCCAATGGATTTAAGCAGATGAACAGGTCTTGTATGTTCTCAGCTATATCTCTCTCTGTCTCACTCACACAGATACACACATACACACATACACACACACCCTCCCCCTCTGCACGGCATTTAAGTATGGCCCCACTAGTAAAGTTCATTTTTACTAACATAGACTCCATAATGAAAGTAAGGAGTAACAAATTACATTAAACCTGCACAAAAGGTGTTAACGATTAAATATACATTATTTTAAAATCTGTGGAAGAAAGTCTGTGTAGCTCTTTTAACAATATACATGCTTTTGCAATTGAATATATAATCGAAATATGAAACGTATACTATGTATGAAATTTATGATATAGGAATAAGTTCCATATAATTTTATTGCTGGGCATATTGAGTATTGCTCATAAAATATAGAAATATAAAACTTTCTAAAAATAAAAATAATATGGCATACACGAAAAGCAGAAAACACAAGTCAACATGTACAAAGCAATACGCAGCATTTGAGAAGTTGACAGGGGCATCAGCAAAAGAGAGGAAGAGAGCTAAGTGTTGGGTAGAAGAATTCCCTGTTCTCCTAGGATGATAGAAGGCATGTGACCCAGCAGGTGGCACAGATGTCTTATTTGTAGGATAGAAAAATAGAGCTGAAAATGGCTGCAGTATGTCCTGGCTAATAGAAGGCACCACAAAGCTCAAAGTCCAGACATGGGGGACCATGCTGTACTTTTAAAAGTGGGGACTGCCTGGAGGCCAGTTGTGAACCACCTAGTCATTAAGTAGCAACTCATGGTGTCAAATGGTAAGGACTGGGACCATCTTATATTGTCAAACTGAAAAGATGTCTGGAAGATTCAGCCTTTTATAGGAAAATAAGGGCTCAGCACTGTAGGACCTAACTGACAATGTACACGCTTGGTGTCTTTGAGGTAAAAGTACGAGAACACCTACTTAGGTGGATAATTAATGTCACCAAGTATTTTTATGGAAAGAGAGTAAAAATAAAATTCTCCCATAAAAATTATGAAAGGCATTAATTACCGTTATTCAAAAGAAAAACAAAAAATTTGTTACAATGTGCATATCTTAGACCAATTTCACTTCTGCGTAATTATGAGAACATATTGGCAAATGTTTTATCTAGAAGAATAGAAAAGTACTTCCCTCAGTAATATCACAAGATCAAAGCAGATTTATACAATATTCAACACTTTTTTAACATAATATAGTAACCCTTAAAATCTGAATCAGGTTTTAATATTTTCAGATGCAGAAAAAGCCTTTGATACAGTTGAACATGGTTATATATTTACCATATTACATAACTAGGGTTTGGCACCAATATGTCTGCATGGATTAAACTTACTTCAAACTAGTCTAGAAGCCTCAGTCTATATTAATTACATGAGTTAAGATTAAATTAGAATGTAGCAACAAATAAAAGTGTTCAATATCACTAATGTTTTTTGTGATTGCTGTTGAACCACTAGCTATTCTACGTAAGCAGTTTGACATAAAAGGGATAATAAGGGAAGGGCTGGAGTAAAAACATCTCTTTAAACTGATGATGGCTTTCACCCACATTAATATATGCCTTTAGTATTAAACAGTGCTTGAAATTTACTGGCACCTCTTCCAAGTTCTGCACCTTTTCTTAGAGTACTTGTGAGAAGAGGTTTGCTCTACCCCCTCAAATTTTATTGTACTTTGGTGCTCAATGCCAACCGAATGCTAAAGAGTACTCCAGTAATTTGGTTCCACAACAAGCACTGGTAAACCTTTGTCCAGAACAAAATCCACTCTGTGAGCAATTAACCATTTTAGGCAAAAACTTTGTGCATTTTTGTTAAAATATCTCCTAACACCTTAACAGCAATATTTGGAGTAACCCCCATTGGGATCAATGTTTGCTCCAACAAATCAGTTATAATATGCTATAACTAAATATCAGCATTAAGACTTGTTTTGCTCAGGTGAAAATTCAACCTGTAGAACTCAGTGGGAAAGTCATATATCTCAAATATGAAAAAATCTAATACTCTTTATAATTATCTGCTTTGAATTCTTTCAGAACATGGAAAGAACTCATTAATGTAATCCTAAAGTAAATATTCCAGGCCTGGGTTTCATGGATTGCTTTCATAGCACACTATTGTACTTGGTAGGTTATTTTCACTTGTTTGATTGATTCGTGCTGTGTTTTAATAGATTGTTTCCAAATAAAAGGAATACATTTTTTAAAATGCTTTTACATAGAAGCAAATTGAGCCTAGAGTTAGAAAGAGACTATGGGTTAAAGATTCAATTTACAGGTGTTAAGACAGACCAGAGTTGAGAGGAAGATAAATTGAAAGAGTTAGGAGGTGGGAAAGAAAGTGCTCGCTGATAAGCCCAGTGAATGAGACACCACAAATGATGACCAAGTGATTGAGACCACAGAGGTATGACCTGTCTATTTATTTGTACAGTGCTTTCTTTTCTACCTATATTCACTCTTGCCATGTGTTTATTTTATTGATGCATTTTATATGTTTTATTTTTTTTGTGGCCTCCTTGGAATTGTTCTGGATATGGAGGAACACCACCACCTGCCCGTACTATATATTATGTAAAGGGAAGTATCCAAAAATTAAATCTAGTGATTTAAGATTTTATTCTTCTAATTTTCTACTCATTTCCATGTATAAATCAATAGGCTATGAATATGGCTGCTGCACATTTGATTGCCCTTATATATATGAAATATAAAAAAATGAAAAAAGAAAACTACACTCTTCAAGTATTTAATAAATATTCTATTTGTCAACCTCAATAGCTTTTTACAGTATAAATATTTACTTTAGGTATGTGTTTAATAGCAATAGTGCTTTTATGTAGTCTAACATATTTTCTGCTTATATTTACTTTGGTATGTTTCTGTTTAAATATATATTTTCAAGGTGAACGTATGTAACTGAGCCTCTATGAAAAAATTTGTTTTTTGGAATAATTAAAGCAAAGAAGAATGGTACAGTGGTTAGCTCTACTGCCTCATGAAACCACTGTCCTGGGTTTGAATCCCACACTTGGCCATTGACTGTGTAGAGTTTGCACATTCTCTCCATGTATATGTGGGTTTTGTTAAAGGATTTTCTCCCTACATCCACAAAGACATGCCTCAAAGTAGGATTTGCAAATATAACCTATCCATGTTGTGAATGATTGTGTGGGTGTACATTTATGTCTCCTGCAATTTAAAGGATCCTTCTCCATTGTGTTTCCTCTTTTCTCCATCATCTGCTTCTAGAACAGGCCACTATACAACTCTTAACTATCTTAATCTTCAAATAGATTGTATATACTGTATACATGTATGCATGTAATGAAAGAGAAGCGGGAAAACCTTTCCATTGTGTGTTTCTTGCAGGCATTTCTTATGGTATTTTAAGAAGGGATCTGTATATGTGACTCTGTGACATTACACAGTATTCATATATAGACTAGCTAAAGTACCCAGACTTACATGGGTTCAAATAAACTGGGAAAGAACTGTCTTTTGGAAATTCAACATGGATAAACACAACCCACAATGAGGCAGAAAGATTTGCTGTGAAACAAAAGCTGTAATCCAGAAAACAAAATGAAATTGATATCCAAACTAGTTGAGTATGTGCATTTTTCTTTTTGCTTAATTTTCTGAAGCTCAGGATTGAAAGGATCACTTAGACTGCAGAGGTGCTAATGGTAAATAAGAATAACTAAATCATAATAGAAAAAATTATAATAGATGAGCTGACTCATACATGAGGTTACAGAATTCCTTGAACGTGTATCAACAGTTACTCACTTGTAAAATGGCAAATGAAATGGAACCAGTTCATGACTCAATAGTCCAGAAGAGAAGCAAGATTGCAAAGTAATTATTGCTCGAATGAAGAAATCAGACAAGTATGCCTTCACTGGTCACCCAGAAACAGAATATACATTTTTGACAAGTGACATTATGGAGTTTAATTAGCCTGCAAGGTAAAGTTCTTCTCAGTGGGCTTATTTTCCTGAAGTGTGTTTTTACAGTGGTTAAATATGATACAAATGTCTAATTTATATACAGTTCTTAATGTGCTAATAAAAATGTTTACACTGTTACATTGATATGCAGATTGGCTTGGTATATTTGGCTTAATAAAGTTCCACTCTTTTCAGTGTTATCCTGGCTCACAGCTTGCAGAGTCTGCTGCTTGTCTGAAATTGATCCCAGGAGAGAAAATCTGTGAAAATTGTAATTTACCTGCTATAATAGAGTGCTTTTAGTTTTATTATGTGGTAGTCATTGCCTGTAAATCAAGAGCACAGTGGACACTGCTTAGCTGCATGCATGTAAACTAAAGGCTAATGAAGCAAACTAGGTTTCACATATTTATTCATTTTATCACAGTAATCATATGCATCTAGTATTTATAGCTCAAGGGAGGGATACCTAGAAGCATTTTACTAAAGGCAAACTAGAGAATAATTTAATTTTCTCTCTGGATATGTAAAAAAATTACTTTCTTTCTTTATTGAATTGAGGGAAACTTCAAAAGCAGAAAGATGTCTTCATGTATTATAAGTCAAAAAATTTGGGTGAGCAAAGAATAGAATTTATAGTGCCTGTAAATCTTAGCATATGTATTCATTTCTCAAAGCCCCTTGTCTTTGTTTTAAAAAGAAATATACTGCATTATCAAACTAGGGAACAATAACATAGTATCAAACATAGAAACTCATTAGGGAGCTCACCATTCTTCCATAAAGGCCAACTCTCTCATGCCTGTGCTGATAATTCTTTCTTATGGCCTTCAGCTCCAAGCTGTCCCTATGCTTCTACACTGGCATACACATGTCATGTTCTGCTTCTAGTGTGACATTTCTCCTTCTAGAGGCACTTTGTTCTTCTGCCGTGTTCCTTTGAGGTGTTGGTCTTGCCCATGGTGCTCTCATTGTTACGCATTAGGCCAATTTGTTATTATTATTAGTATTATTATTTTGCATATTGATAAAAGGCAAGTAAACAGGGTTTTATTATTGTTACTTTTTTGAGCTTGCCGTGTCACCATTTTTTTTAGCTGTGTTGTCAATTTGTGCTGCAACTGTTACCTGAGACATTATTCTAAGAAGGCACCATACACCACATAATTGATTTCATTCTTTATAGCTCTGCACTGTATTCAATGTAATATCCAAGATTACGGATCCAAACATTAAACATCTCATGTGCTCTCAGTGCTTAACATCTTTCCTTTTTCAACTTTGTTTAAAATTTTTAACTCATTGTGAGTCTCCGTTCAACGTTGTTATTGGTGTAATTCCTGGTTTTTGGTTGCAGCATGTCTTTTCATTTTAGGCTGCGGCAATGTTTTTGCTAGTTTTATATCTACTTTTTTGGAGTCAGCACATCTTTGGATTATTCACTTGCAGCAGTTCCTGTTTTGAATTTGTTGTCACTTTTGTGTTTAGGTTTTGTGATGGTCCTAAATCTGTTAACAGAAGAATTCATGTGTATTATGATGTGTGTCCTGTGGCACAAGAAGGACTTAAACTTATTGCAGGAGTATCCACTTTAGGGTCACCTTTACCGGCATCCCAAACTTCAGGCTGTTCCCTTGTGGGGGTAGCAGTCCTGACCAACAGGGCAGGCATTCTAACTAATTTTATCACTCTAATTGTGTGTTCCTTCCACAATTTTTCGCACTAGTGGCCTCTTAAAAAACAGATTTCTACCTCTTATGTTTCTCCTTACCCTCTAACTCTCTATCATATGTCAGTCCTCTGAGCTTTTTCTGATGTTTTTGAGATCACAGGCAATTCCTTTGCTGAAGTGCTGGAAGATGAAATCTCTTTTCTCACCCCGTGAGTCTAACTTTTAATTAAAACTGATATAATATTGCCCCACACTGCTCTGCTTTCCTCCAGAGAGACCATCAGAATACCTGCTTCTCTAACCTCTGCACTTGCTGACAGCATTACTATGGTGTGGACCTTTTCTCATTTAATAAAGCCTTATTTTTGCCATGCAATCACTTCATCACAGCTCCTGTGTTGCCCCTTAACCACTAATATCAGGGTGCCACACTGACTCTTCTAGTGCTACATACACAATTTGTTTCTCTTGTTGTCCCACATGACTGGCATCTGCCAATAATGAAAAACCTGTGCAATCTTTTCATCTGTTATAATCTGATATATTGTACCAATTATGAAGTCCTGTAATGAATAAATATTTTGCCACATGATAGACTGGCATGCTATCTAGAGTTGTTTCTCTTTCTTGTTCCAGCCCTCTGTGAACGCAAATTGGATTAATTGGGTTTGAAAATGTATGTATGTGCAGTGATTACAAACCGTAATTTATCACGAGATCATGGCAGTCTGTAGCGTTGCAGCTGTTTTGCATGGGCCTGTAATAGGAGATGTTTCTGTCAGTTAATGGTTCAGAGAGCCAGATTCAACCAAACCATTTAGGGAAAACATAATCTTTAAAGGTCTCCTGTAGCCTCTGCCAGAATGAGTTGTTGTAGATCCATTTCTGTGTTCTCTTTGTCTTTCAGGGGCCACACTGCTGCACTCTGAAAAGTGCCTTATTTCCTCTCTTTGTTCAAAGGGCATCTCTCCTGAAGAATCTGGAATATATTTGAATTTTGTGCTGGTGCAGTATTTTGGGTAAATGTTAAACTTGGGTTGTTCAGCCTATTACATTTGCAGAAGCTTCTTTTGTTTATGATTCAATGTTTGTTTAAGTTATATTTCTTTTTTCAAACTAAATTTGTAATTATTTTTGTGTAGCACACTAGGCTGAAAGTATAAATGAATGCGTGCTTTATCAGAGTAAATGGAATTGAATTAAACTTAATTACTTTTAATGGAAGAATTCTAAGAAGTGTAGTATCAGATAAATTTGTTACAGTATAATCATAGTACAGAATTAATAATAAAAAGTACAGCTTTGGTTCCTGCAGCAACAATTATCTGATTTTCTCTGAAGAAAAATGTACTGAAACAAAAACAAAGAACTCACGTCTACAAAATTATCTTTTATCTTAAACTACTTTTGCATACTCAAAGGCTTTGCTAAAGCAGCATTGCTCTCTCACACAATTTTGCACACTATAAGCACTATTCATAATAAAGAATTAACAATTCTGTCATTAGTGAAATAAACAGCCACAACAAAAACTCCTTTAATTCAAACAACCTGCAAGAAAATACCTAAAAGTTAATTTTTAATGTTTTGAATTTCCATCATCGGAGGTGGATTTTGAGTCAATGAGCTCCCAATCCCCTGGGAAGCCTTCACCGTTTGTTGCTGGGAGCCCCATAATTCTGTTTTGGTTAGATTTAACAAACACAACTTACTTGAATGTTTAGAAAAAGATCTAGATTTAATTTTCATGATGGCTCAATTTTTTACAGGTAGGTGGAATTCACTCCATTAAAATTAGATTCCTTCATCTTGCAGCCTTCATTGGGAGCACAAAACACTCAAACAAGTGAGGAAAAACAGCACTTAGCTTGACTTTTAGTGCTGGACAGAACAATTTGAACAAGAGCTTATCTATTGCTGAGTCTGTATGGCTTGTTTTGGGAAAGCCCAAAGACTGAACAGCTTGATGATTTTCAATAAGACAGCATTAAGATGTTAAACTAATATGATAAAAAGCCAGTGAGTGAGCACCAGGGTATATTAAGTATGCTATTTTGCAATTTTATTCAAATACTGCTTACTAGAATTAGTCCAATAAATTATTCTTCTCCATGTTTCAAGTATGTTCTCGGTTATATAAAAGACTCCGTGCTTGACCTTCAGCTCTTTTTTGATGTTTATGTATTAAAAGAGTTATAGATCATTTTCAATAGTATCTAAATATTTATTGTAGAAGGTAAATTACTTTTATATGTGTGCATAATTGCAAGCAAAATTGATATGTAGCTATGTAAATGCAACAAAAAAATTACAAATATCTATAAAACTAATTAAAGCATAAATTACAGTGACATATTAATTATTTATAACGTCACATGTCAAATTGGAATATTAAAATAAGCATGCATAGAACACACATAGAGAAAGTCATTTCTATAGCTACAGCAACAATGAGCCCTTGATTCTGTGGACCACCTAGATAGCTGTGTCAGGCTCACCCACTTAAATTTGACTATGGGCTCCCTCCCCTCAAGATAAAGTGTGGGCATCAGACATAAACAAGTTAAGGGCAGGAGTGAGGTAGACTTAAAGTAGATAGACTGAGCCCAGGTTTTAATTCTAATTAAGGAGTTTTAGATATCCCAATAAGTAGATAAGAAAATCAATTTAGTATATTCTTTTTATGTGTTAAATGCACTGTACAAAACGTCTTACTGAATTGCTTCAGCTTCATTTGCCATAATCCAGTTGAGTCATCAGATTTGCTGAACCATTCAGTAACAGTAAATTGTGATTCTATTTAGTTTCTGATAGGTATCTTGAAGAGAATTATTTTAATTACTCTGTTTATATCTCTTGGGTGAAAACATACCTAAATTGCCAATTTTCTGTTCTACTTTTCTGCATTAAAAAAGATACTCACAGAGTCTGTTTGTCTTCTTGTCTCATAATGAGAAACATTGCCTCTGTGAACTTCATTTAATCTTTCAATACTTCATTGCGTTCTAATGCAAATAGCACTATGGTAAAAGGGGATAAAATTGGTGTGACAAGTTTATTTTTCTTCTCCTCAGGAAAATAGCTGTGACTCAAATGTTTTTTGTTTTTTTACTCTTCAATAGTTGCATGCTATCAGTTGCTCATAACTCCACTAGAAGGACTATTCTCAAAATGGTTAGCATCTCAGAAGTGCTCAGACCCTTACAGACTAAAAATCTTTTTCCTCCATCTGCAGAGATGGAGCCTTTCAGCTAGTGTCACATTGAAGTTTAAATATGCTACTACATTTAGTTAATGAAAATTTTCCATCCACTATTTAAAACTATGTAATATTTTCTGATTACATGAAAGAGGCATCTTCATTTTAATATAAAAGATTTGTCATGTTTTAATTACACTTTCTTATTATCTAAACCTTAAAAACAGTTATTCAAAAGCATATGTTTTCTATGTGCAAATTGACTGTAAATTTAGTAAAGACTACCTGAGTACAAAACAGGGAAATAAAGTGATAGGAGTTAATACAGAATCATTATGAATTAATTATTGAAGCTTTGTTAATTTATTTAAAGAAATATACTGACAATGTCCTGCATTATGACAGAGTGAGTTTCTACACTCATCTTTATGTTTTTCATATACAGTAATGTCATATATTATGGTTTGGTATATATAGAGGTCCTTTGCTGTTGTTTGTTATTGTTCTTATCTACCACTTTATCTTTGTGCTTGTAGGTGTCTGGAAAGTCTGGCTTTAAAATGAAACAACCAAGCTTGAAAAGAAAGGTATACACGATCATATAAGCCTAATAATTCGCAGTTACACCAGTTTTAGTTGTACATTAATGATCTCTAGCAACATTCTCTTCGTATTTCTGTGGAATTCATAGATGCTTCCAAGTCAGCTGATGCACATAAATCCACAATTATGTCCAGGATTCTCCTAGAGCTTTTCCATTTAACCGTGCCTAATAAACCTTAGCAGGAAGAACACGAGGAAATCCTCCCTACATGTTTAGTTCTCTTCAGCTGTCTTCTCTTGTTTGAGAAAACAAAGACACTCGTGTTTTAAAGCTCTTCACCCTCAAAAAGACAGTTTTTCCAGAAACCCTATGCAGAAACATTATTTTGACTGCTTGTTCTTAGGATGTAATTGTTTCTGACAATTTATAGCTAAAAGTAAAGATAGGAATGCAGGCTCACTTATAAATCAAAAGCTTCATCTGAGTACTGTACTTCTAAAACAGCCGCTATTCGACTGATTTTTTTTAAATCTCTCAATTACCTCTACTACATGTACTAGTCCACTTTGGAAAGATGACTTATTCTGCATTGTATAAGTTACTTTTTTAGTTAAGAACCATGAACTCAGTTCTAGAGATGGCAAACATCTGACTGAGAATCACTCCAGTATTAAATGGAAACTTCAATGTGATGAGACCATCCTCAAAGAGCAGACCTAAATATTCATCCATCCATCCATTTCCATCCAGCTGAATCTGAACACAGGGTCACGGGGGTCTGCTGGAGCCAATCCCAGCCAACACGGCAGGAACCAATCCCGGGCAGGGTGCCAACCCACCGCAGGACACACACACAAACACTAGGGCCAATTTAGAATCGCCAATCCACCTAACCTGCATGTCTTTGGACTGTGGGAGGAAACCAGAGCACACGGAGAAAACCCACGCAGACACGGGGAGAACATGCAAACTCCACATAGGGAGAACCCGGGAAGTGAACCCGGGTCTCCTAACTGCGAGGCAGCAGCGCTACCACTGTGCCACCGTGCCGCCCAGACCTAAATATCTTTTCCTGTAAATCATGAACTGAAGAAGAGACAATACACTCTCTTCTGTGGGTCCTATGTCTAATTTAAAATGATTACACTGGACAGCAATTATATAAAAGTAAAAACTATAAAAAATATAGGAACCATGTACCTGTATAGCAACCATTCCATAATCTTATTTTCTTGTAGCACTTTTCTCAAGATACTATGGGTATGATGCCATAAGCCTTTTCCAAATGTATGAATTTCATCTAGACAGGATTGGCAAATACCCAGAACCTTTGAATATTTCAGAAAGGACAAAGATGTTATTCACCTTTTCATTACCAGCAGACAAATCTAGTTGTTCTTCCTGTATATGAGGTTTGACAGCCTGCTAGAGTCTCTACTGCAGTACCCCAGCATAGGATTATGATCCATTAATAGTTTGATTACATGTCTTCTTTCCTTTTTATAAATGGGGACTACCGTTCTAGTCTGCCAATCACAAGGTAGTGTCCCTCCCTTTCATGTAATATTAAAGAAACATATCAACCAAGACACCCCTGCAATACCTTGAGCATTCAGCAGCCTTGGTGTTACAGACCTTCCTAACCACCATTTTGTTCTTTTCATTTTTTGATGATAAAACCCTTCTAGATTAACCATTCCTCACTTTTGCTGTTGACGGCTTTCAAACACCATGGATTGTGAATAGGTCTCAGTTGGTGAAGATTGATCATTTTACATTATTAGTTGATGGTAACCCTGTTCAGGCTTCAAGTGTAGGTAGAAGTCTGGGTATTACTTTTGATTCCTGACTGTCATCTGTTCAAGACGTTAATAACTTACTAAAAACTTCCTTTTATCATTTAAGTAATGTAGCCCAACATTTGGCCATCTTTGACCTTAGCAGATACTAAGTGTTTAGCCCATGCTTTTATTACATAAAGACTAGAATACTAATAATGTGTTATTTTATGGCTTGTTATTAACAGAATGCCGTATGTGAAGAACCCTCTGATCTTTTACAACTGCATGTTCCTCTGATCTAACTCTGATCATCTCAAATCAGTCCTCTGCTTACCATTCCTAGGTCTAAGTAGAGAACCCTGGATGATAATTTTGTGTTTCAGGTAAAACCTTCTGGAATGCTCTTCCTCAGTAGCTCAGATAAGTCAAGTCACCACTAGTTTTTAAAAAAAGACTTAAAACATCTGTTTGCTAAATTCTTTGTATAATCTGTTATCCCTTTCTGGTATCCTTTTATTTATTTTAGGCATTTTTTGTTATGCTTTGTACCACCTTCTTGGGCTCTGAAAGGGCACAATATAAATAAAATGTATTATTATTACTGTATTCATCTTGATTTTGTGACCATATGGACTATTTTAGGTTATAAAAAATACCTGAAAAAGGGAGATGATTAATAAATCCTACACTTAAGCAGTCTTTCCTCAATAGTATTGTCAGAGGGGGACATTTTTTTTTGTGCACTGGGTGGTTCCATTAGGCACCCATTGTTGGGACTGGGGGGTGAGAAGTTAAAAGGCTCGTCTGCAGGATGTATTTATTTGCTGTACTGCAAAGGAGTCACCACTTTGAAGTTTATGGCTGGTTGAGATTTACAAACAATACCATGTGTGATAACAGAACTGCTGCTTCCTTGGAGGATCCTGGATAATCCAGTTACTGATTGTGTCAGGATTGTTTGTGAAATGCAGATATACCATTGTTTAATCTGTTTGTCCAGGACTGACAACAGCAGGGACTGAAGTAAATATAAACTCCTGGGCAGCAGAAGGCAGGAGGGACAGTCCACAGAAAACGCTGCCAAGGCACTTGGACAGAGCACAGGGGCTTGCAGGCAGACGAGGGTACCTGGCTGGCATGACGTGAGGCACAAGGACGGCAACATTTACTTCCAGGGAGGAAGAGACAGCTCCACAAGGAGACGCCAGTTGTGGGTCCAGAGAAAGAGGGAAGCCGCATAAGAGGACCAAGCAAAGCTGACAGACGAGAAATGAGGCGTGCCTAGGTCCCAGCAACACAAGGAGCCCAGAGTGGAAGAAAAAGGAACAACGAAGAGACGCTGACAGGGATTCAACAATCTGACACAACTTCTGTAGGGGAACGAGTGTCCGGGGAACAGAGTGCATCCATGGACAGTTGAACAATTAAGTGTTGGGGTAACACACTGCACAAACTGGACTCTGCACCACTAAAGGTTGTATCCTCCAATTCTTGTTGTTAACGGACTTTTAGAGGGTGGACTGTGTATTTTCCTTTTTTAAAAAAAGGGAAATTGATTCCTGATATGTTTAGTTTTTGTTATGTTCATTTATCTTTTTAATGTACCTTATATTGTTTTGTGTAATAGAACTTACTGTTGCTTTTTCTAAAACTACTGTTGTGTCTTTCATTGTTTGTTTACTCACCGCCCAATTTAAAGAAACCTGTGTGCTATTATTGGTAAATTTCAGGAGTTCCCAGTCTCTTAATAAAACTGGGTGGCGTAGTCAGGTATTTTAATAGTGTTTAAGTTAGATTACCTATAAGTGTGACCAGACACCTGTGACAGTATTTTACTGTGAATGAAACAAACTGAGAGAATGCTCCGTATAGAACATCAAATACATGATGTTCTGTCAGCATGGACCAAGTAAATTGCCAACATATTTTTCATTCAAGAGCAATTATAGGTAAGCCATTTAATACCATTTGTCTTAAATAGAATTATTATTTGTTCTTATTCATGAATTTCAGATGAAATACTGTATTATTTTATCCTGTAGACAGACATACAAATATATTCATTGTTTTAGCTCTTAATGTAAGATTTCAGTCTTCTGCACTGTTTTTTTCATGTCTTGCACCAAATGGCTTTAGCTACATCCTGAGTCCAATAAAAAAATCAGATAAAGTAATTTCAATGAATGGATGAATAGACAATAGTATATACAGAAGAAATAAACTGGCAACACAAGTTGATTATACCATAGAATCAGCACCTGTACAGTTGGAACAGAACATTTAAATTACAGCACTATAGCTGATTAAAAAGACAGACAGAGAAATAGTCTTAAGCCAAAAACAGACCAATTGAAAGAGTTCCAGAGCATATTAAAGACAAGGCTAAATGAGTTCTCATGGAGGGTTGCTTAAATTGTCTTTGAAATAGTGATAGGTTAGGCAAATGTCTCAAAGGACAGAATCTAAGCAGGTAACAATGACAGTTAATATGGAGTCTGTTGGGGCTGGCAATGGAATTAGTTGCTTACCATGCTAGCATACACAGGAAGAAATCTTGTCATAAAAAAAAAACCTGGCATCTCTGAGGCACTGGATCATAACCTTAATGCCATCTGTGGAAAAGCAGCATATACAACGTAAGCATATTCCTCTTAGAAAATTTTTGTCAATGCATGCTACCTCTAGAAAAGAGTGGTGAGGCATCATGCTATTTTCTCCTTTCGTACAAGCTGTATTTTAAAAACCTAGAGTGGAAGCATAATTTGTAACTTTAAAAGCAAGTGTTCATTGACAGGTAGAAAGCTATTGAATAATAAACATTAAAAAACTCAAATCAATGTCTTTTAGTTCAAATTGCACAATATAGTTTTCACCAGGTACTTTCACAATCTGCCAGGTTTATAAAAGCAGTGAGCAATAATAGTTAAACACTTAGAAGTAGGAATAAATTAGGTCCTTTACAAAAAATGGTTACTTAACGGTGCTACATTTTTGATAATGAAAGCCCTTTAATAAGTATATACTGTCTATCTAGTTCATTTGCCAATGTGTATGTACAAATGGTAAAAATAATAAGAAAAAGAAAACCTAATTCAGAGTGGGCCACTTGCTCATTTTGTGCATCGGCCTGCCAGTACTGCAAGCTTCTCTCTAGTGTCATTCACCATAGATGCCCTCAGAGCCAATAACCTAAATTTGTGGAATAAAATATTAGCAAGGCATTAAAAAAAATGAAAAATAAAAATATGAAATGTTATCTTATTTTGACACTTGTCTCTACCTCTCATTTCTACCAATCAAAAACTAATTAATTTTGCTAGTCTTTTCTTTATCATGGAAATATATAAATCATTCCTTTTCATGGCTTGCAGAAAGTTGAATGACAGTTAATTGGATTACAGGCAATAGATTTCAGCTTCACAGTTGCTGCAAGACTGAAAAGAGAAAGAATAGAAAATGCGAGGCATACTCTTTTTATATTAACAGCTACCATATTTTGTCTCTGCTTCATTAAGGGTAAGAGACACTTCATCAATAAAGACTCAGCTTTTTAGAAAGAGATGCCCTTTTAAAATATCAGCATATCAAGTACAATTCAGAAATGGATACTGTGCATTTAATTTTATATATATATATATATATATATATATATATATATATATATATATATATATATATATATATATATATATATATATATATTTTTATTGCCTGTGATTCAAGTGCAAACAGGGTACAGAATGATCATCATCATTCCTAAGCTATTTTTTTTAAATAGCAATTAAAGGTAGTTCAAACAATGTATTACCTTATGTTCATTTCGTTACCACTTTTGCTATGATTTTTTTCTTGACTTTGCTCTTGATGTTGCATCTATCTTGCTGCCCAAAATGCGCATTTACTAAATGCTCTGAACACCCCAGCTGGGTCCCATTAGTTTGAAGGTTCAACTTCAAAGCTTTTAGAGTTACTTCCTAGTGTTTGGGATTCTGGTAGTGTATGATTACTTCTGTTTGCATGAGAAATAAAAAAACAAAAATAAAAGAAGACTATAACATTTGATGTGAAGGGCCTTTATTTTGAAAGTGAGTGGAAACTGGAGTCCTGGGGCCTCATGTATAAATGGTGCGTACGCAAAGAAATGTTGCGTACTCCCGTTTCCACGCTCAAATCGCGATGTATAAAACCTAAACTTGGCGTAAAGCCACACACATTTCCATGGTAACTCATACCTTGGCGTACGCAATTTCTCCGCTCGGTTTTGCAGACTGGCGGCACTCAGCGTCAAAGCAGTGCTACTGTTCCTGTGTGATCACCTTTCTTTCTTAGATCCACATTCCTGACGCTGCTTTATAAATACACTGAAATTAACCGCATATTGTTTATTAGTGTAATGCATCTGATTGTAATTAACCTGCAGCAATATAATGGTCCAGGGAATCTCCATAGTATTCCAAATACCATAACTGCTTTAGCATTGTAACTCTCACTGCATCTTCTTCTTCTTTCAGCTGCTCCCGTTAAGGGTTGCCACAGCAGATTTTTCCATATTACTCTCACTGCACCATTCAGAGTATTTATATCACTGTATCTGAGTGGGGAATTACAGCAGCAGCTGATCGGAAAGAGAAATATCGGTATACAGCATGAAGCAGACGCCTGAGCCATGGCAAAACACTTTATAGAGACTTCCCAGTACGGACTTCGCGGTTTAGAAAAAGTTTCATCCCAAGAACTCTAAACACACTCAATCAGTCCATCAAGTGCTCCTTGTAGAACTGTTTACTTATAAGTACAATTACCTCACTGTGAACTTGCACTACAGTTATAATATTGCACAACCTGCGCCACTTTATAAAGCGCGTATTTACATATGATGACGGCATTCATTTTTAAGATGAAATGCAGCAAAATATGTTGATTATATTATACAGATAAAACTTTAACTTCATTTAAATAATCTGTATTGTTAATAATTAAACATGTGAGGACACGGTGCCGCAGCGCTAGCTAGTTCAGGGATTGTTCCTGCATTGCATTGTATTCTTGCGCTGACGCGACACTGGAAAGATAGACGGATAGAATAATTAAACATGTACTACGAAGATATTTCAATGTTCCTTAAAAGTTTTGAAGAATTGGCGTTCTAAGCTTACAGATGGCTTAACGTCTATTACAGAGCTGATTGTGTGGCGATTGGGCATTTGGAGAAAGAAAAGTAAGGACAGGAATTGGAGGTTAGTACGTTTGAAAGAGACAGTACTTCTGTAATAAATTATTTCATCGATAGGTCGCACATGGCGCAGCAAGACTCTTGCGTGACATATGAACAATCACTGCGCCACCGTGTTCCCATGTTTAATAACATGCTTTCATTCCTATCATCATGAAAATGATATCACGTATACATCTCAGTATTTTAATTATTCAGAGAGCTGTAATATCACGAATGTAATGGATTATGTGTCCTGTCGGAGAAAGAGAAAGAACGGAAGCACGTAGTGATTCACACACATAGAAGATCAAATACAGAACAAAGCATTTAACGTGCTACTTGAGAAACTAGTAAAATAAACGATTTTAAGATGAACTTTATGATGTTCTACTTTAATGGCAAAATAAACTACGTGATTAAAGTGGAAATTTCGAGATTAAAGTTGACATTTCGTGCTTTTTTCCCACTGTGTGCCTATTTGTTTTGTCTGTACCCTAATAAGCTTTCATATGACACTCAGACGGTGGGCTACGACTCGCCTTTTCACGGCGACTTTGATATGTGATTTCTTTTTTATTTCGGGCACTGTGCGATTTTGTGAACTTGATCTTTCGAGTTTCTCCGACACTCTGTCACTACTTTCTTTTGTTGATTATACCACTGTTCAAACCAACAAATAGTACGTTTTTCCTTTGCCTCCACTTGGTATTCTCTGAAATTCTTATATTTTCCCCTGTGCTTTTCCCATTGTCTTTTCACAGAAGGCTATTTATATTGATTTGCATATTCAAAGAGGTGTAATTCTGGGGGGAGTTGGGGCGGGACAGAAGGCACATGCACGTGCGTTACTTTTCACGCTGATCGGGATTTATGTAGTGGAAGAACGTGAAAGTTTGCGTGCGCACAGATTCCTGCATCTGGATTTTTCTGTGCGTACGCACAATCCCGCTTTTGTGCTTACGCCATGTTATAGTGTGAGTTCTACGCACAGCGTTATACATGAGGCCCCTGGAATTGACTAATGGTTACAAAAAGACAATTTTTACTTATTTATTGTGTGAGCTTGCAGTCTTCTTTTGACATGGCTGTAGCTTAATCACTATTCAGGATCCTTTGAAGTAATTAGCAGTTTCTGCTGCCGTCCAATGTTGATTTAAACCGTGGATCATTCTGGAGAAAATATTTGTACTTCATGCCTTATCTCTTTGAAGAAATGGTTTTGTTCAACAGGGAGTGATCAGCACCGCAAATGGATCAGTTTAATTATTAGGAAATGCACTGAGGAAAGTTAGCACTACCACAAAACCACAATGGATATAAAATAACAAAAAAAAGATAAAAAACAGTCATGATACAAATAATCATTTAATACAGCTCATATGGAATAATTATTTACTGTACAATCCATTCCAGGAGAAGCTCATTTAAATTGGGCAGGATAAATGCAGCTGCAATGGCTTTTAGACTGTCTCTGTTAGCTGACACACTCTCGGTGCTCTGCCTGCTGTGTTCTCAAAATGCAGCTGATGCATGCAAAAGTTTTATGGGGTACAGAGGCAGATGCTTTCTGTTGAATGATGTGTGCAGAAACTATAAGAAAAATTCAGGTAAAATGAAAAGCACTGCAGAGATGTAGAGCTCTGTAGGTGGACTTTTTAAATGAAGATTATGCAACATGCAGTAGCTAATTCACTCTTGTTAAGTATATCACAGAAAGTAGAGATATTGGGGATGGCATGCTTGAGCGAGTAAATCTAATTTATAACTTTAACTGTTTTTTGTCAGTAGAAATTTATTTAAGTCCACAATATGGTGGAGTATTTCTGTTCAAACATCTGTCTTGTGGAGCAGAAATGTCTGCAGAAATCTCCATGTTTCTTCCCACATGAGCACTATGTGTTCTTTGGTTACAGATGCTTTCTATGATCCATAGAATGGGTGAAGTTATTATTTATTTTTTTAGACTAATCAAGAAAGTGCAAAGGATGACTATATTTTTGTATGAGTAACATAAATCAGATTAAGATAAGAAAGAAGGATACAGAGGGCAGTCAAACCACAATCCTGCTTCATGTTTAGTCAGAGATGCTATAGTACATAAGAAACTCTTCTGCTCCCACCATTGACCGGAATTTAAATGGAAATACTTAATCATTAATTAAAAGACATCATCACAGGTTTATGCAAATTTTCACACTGTTCCCCCATTTAACTTCAGATTCTCCAACTGTGATTTCAGTTACACAAAATTTGAAAATATTAAATAAAAATAATTAATAAAATTGCATTAACGACTCTGACTAAACAGAGTCAGACCACATCCAGAATGAATGATCTGGTTTTCCACTATTTTATGTGTCACCTCCTCCTGCCACACAGCCAGCCACTCTCACACTGTTAGCCACGCTACAACATCCATGGTGTAAAAACTGTCCACATTCATGATATTGCTTTAAATATAAGTTTTTGTTTGCTTAATATAGTCCAAAAGTACAAAAATACAGATGCAATTCTGCTAAGCCTAAGAGAAAGTGTGAAGTCCTCTGTTTAAGTGAGAAAATTAAAATTCTTCATTTAGTTTTTCAAATAAAAAGCCATAAGCTGAAGATGCCAAAATGTACAACAAGAACAAATCATCAGTTCATGAAGTGATAAAAGATGACATGATGCTATAAGATGAAATGATGACATTTATGCTATAGTATTGCTTTTGCTTGTAAAACTGATAATGTTACATCCCTATTGTATGATAATTGCAGTACTTTAAACATATTTTTATTATATACATATATATATCTGTTATATAAAAAAATCTTGGGTCGAGACGTGATCATATTGGAGAGACACTTTGACGTCATGCGAGACTAGACATTACAACCTTAGGAAGCAAGACCCGTGAGACAGTGACTTTTGTATGTCACGCCCTACTTACAAACAATTTAAAACAAGTTCACGGACAACTAACCTCGCAATTGTTGGAATGTTTTTGGCAGTTACACTTCATGTGCTCCCAGCTCTTAAAATGTTATACGTTCTAGATGGCACGTGAATGACTAAGCGAAGAAGAAAGAGCAGCACGTCGAAAAGAGACACGAAAGCGTTGGAGAGAAAAGAAGGCAAAAAGGATGCACAAGAGAACTATAATAATCTATGTGCAAATTCAGAAAATAAGGAAAGTAATAATCAGCCCGGACGTCTCGCGAGAGACACTTTGAGGTCTGTCAAGCCATGTACACGTCCGTGTGAGGTGCCGAAACCCTGGCGGTGATCTATTGCCTGTTAAAGGAGAGCGACAGGTGCCATGCCTATTAGTAGAAGCCGTGCAACACCCTGGACAGAGTTCAGGCAGTGGTTTACCTGAGCTGGTTTTAGGAGAGGATTCATGAACCCATTAATATAGGAGCAGTGATTGGGAGATTGATCATAGCTGTCTAAGCCTGGCAGTGTATGAGCCTATGGGAGGGATTGGCTACAGACATCTCATGAGTATACTCAAAAACAATGCAAGCACTAATGAGGGGGTTAACTTCTGTTGGTGTGGTGTGTACAGCAATTGTGATTTAGCAGCTTTCTTGAAGCACCATCAAAGGGGAAGAAAGTGATGCAGTATTCTGAGGTTAATCCCTCCAATTATTTATTGAGGTGGAAGCTAGAACCTAGAGAGGACAGACATTGCACTTGTTATTATAGGGATTCGCTTGGATCTGCTTGTATGCTTCTGACAGTCCCGGAGTGGGAAACAAGGTATGGCAATGCCTGCAGAACGAAGTCCTCTGGAAGTCCTTAGAATAGAGGCATTATTGTGAACTGGTGGTGTGAGCTAGTTGTTACCTCTGGAGGAGTTTATAATAGCACTTTGCTTTTTGATTGAGCAGAGCAGAAGGACTGATTTCATTAGTAAGTTATTGTGTTGCACAAGATTCTAAATCAGCACATATATAACAAACGGCGTTTGCATGTTTCTCTAAAAAAAAACTTGTGTTTGTGTATCTCTGTCTTCTTACTCTGATTGCTGGGTTAAGACTACAGGTGCCTGTAGTCCGAGCTAAGAGCAAGGTGACATTGCACAGGGCATCACGGTCCCAGACTGGGATATCCTGTTAAATAAAAAATGGTCATTGTCTGCCAAGAAGAGAGGTAACCTTAAGCAATTAGTAGCTCTTAATGACAATAATATCTGCTATTCTTCAGCTACTGGTTCGGATGAGTGCCAAATTTTGGTGATATATTTTTTATAGAAGCAGGCTGGAAGGGGTGCTGAGTTGGAGTAGGAGTAGAAAGTATGTCAGGCCTCTTCAGGAGCATCCTCCTCCAAACTAAAGATGGAAATGAAAGGCATGTTAGACTATGCAACACATTTTAATTTACACCATGCCCTCTTAGATTAGACTACATGACTGACAATATATAAACTTACTAGAACTAATTTTTATTATTTACACTCTTGGAAACAAATTTGGCAGTACACTTTAAGTTAACATACATCAATAATATATAGTACCTTGCATAAATGTTTAGTATGATTTAATGTTATGCTTAAAAAAATTCAGATTTTGCTGGAATGGAAATAATACTTCTACCCCTTGTTCTAATCTGTATTTAACTTGTAAAATTACATGGTTACAAATGAAAAGGTACTTTTGTGTCAGTAAGGGCTGGATACCTCTGCAAGCATTGTACATTAAATAAATGAAGTTTAAAACTGGAATTAATAATAGATTTACATATTTTTTACCTTGTGTTTATACTTACATAGACAATAAAAATATACTATAAACAGTGTATGTGTTTAATATTTAATATTGTGAAGGTGAAGGACCTAGTCAGTACAGACTGTGTTCCACCACTCAGAGCATGAGCCGAGCTAACTGGTGGGGTCTAAACTAGCAAAAGCTATATTTGTGGTCATGCTATTTGAACTTGGGTACCAACACATACTTATGACCTATAATTATGTGGAGAGCACTGGAGTTTGGCATTTTTGGGATCAAAGAAATAAGAAAGGCAGTAGAGGATAGAAGTATGTTCAGTATGTTAGGTGTCCTGCAGCATGATATGTGGCACCATTTCTTTCATTTTGTATTTGGCTTCTTATCGAACCAGTGTAGAAGACAAGTGACTTGGGGGTTACCTAGCCATTAAGCAGAAGCAGGAGTTCAAGATTTTCATGAATTTACGGGTGTGGAACTGCTGGAGGGACATTCCAAAAGCAGATGTTATTGCTGTTATAAACCCTGAAGTAGTTCTTAGTCCTTTTCACCTCTTTTATTTAGATATTAGATTATTGTGGACTTGGTGGGGGAATTAATGGTAAATCCTGACTTGTAGAAGGAGGAGATGCAAGACAATACACCGAACTCTACAGTGGCTATAGGGTTCTGTTTATTCTATGTATTTTGTACTTCATGTTTCTCATTACTTTGAATCCTTTGTTAGTTTCTATTTTTTTCTGGGTTTTTTTCTGTTTTTCTTGAAATGTAAATCTAATAATAACAATGTCAAGAATTAATCATTATTTGGCTACTTTTATCCAGAAACAACTCTTTGTTCTTGATAACGTTTCCTGGCTTATTCAACTGGAAGGTTCTGGCAAGCAATATTTCAAACCAAGTTAAACCTCAGATATGTTTAAATGTGTCCATTGTTCGTATAAAACCTGGAGAAAAAGTTTTTAGACTGAATTTTATAATTGACAAAAACAAAGCCCAATTTCTTTCATAACCTCTTCATGTTGTCAACCTCAAATGTCATAATGGCTTGTAACAAGAGTTAGTTCAAAGTAAATATTTCACTGTTTTATAAGATTAGAAAATCTCAAAGTACTGCTGAATGAGAAATCAATTGAGAGCCAAAAGAGTAGTCTCTTTTTATTGAGCACAGCCATTTAATGATTTTTGTCTTAGATACATGCCCATCAATAGTATAAGCTGTTTCACAATCTTTAAAGTCTGTAGGCTGCATTTTTCAACAGCTATGAATATTAAAGCTGTATCGATTAAGAGCTTTACTGGTTGAGTACTAGTTTAATTTTACAAATGTAACTGTATTCAACTTGTGAGCCTGGTATCATACAGTGATGCTAAATGACCATGTTAGAGAAGATTTTCTTTGCGTGGTCCAATGCAGGGTTAAGTATGTTAACAGCTAGTGTTGAGTCCCCGTTGGAAGTCAAGCTACAGCAGACACTAATGATGAACTTGGGAGTAATATATCAGGATTTGTAAACATACTTAGAAAGAGCTTTGAAGAAGAATTTTAAATCCAGAAAGCAGGATATCCCATCAGATATTCAGGTAAAAAGTTTGCTCAAACTGATAGAAATCTGAACTGAGATAAAGACCAGCTAGTCTTGTGCTGCTTCTGTAAAGTTAGGCAGCTCATACCTGTCACTTGCACTTCCAAAGTCACTGTGCACAGATTACTTGCCAAAGACAGCTTGTCATGCCTTCTAAAAAAATAATAAATAAATAAAAGCAGTTCTAAAGATTTCATTTTATGGGACATAATAAAATGACATAGATACTAAATGGAACAAATTGGGCTGAAAGAAACTTACATAAATAAGGTAAAGTAGAGAATTTATTTGGCAATATCAAATGAGCTCAAGGGTCCTTGGATAAGTGAAAAAAAAATCCCATGAACCCTAGAGGGCAACAATTAGGTTTTTGAATGTCTGATTCAAAGAGCGTAGGTATGCCAGAAACTCCCAGGAGGGCCTCAGGAGGGAAAGAGAGACAGGAGGCCTCTGGGGGCTATTAAAGGCCATAGATCCAGGCCAACAGGTGATAGTATATAATTTCTAATAAAGGAAGCTGGCATCATGTTGCTATTTTAGGAAAGATCCAGACATACAGATAGAAGGCCAGAACTTTCTTATACAGCTGTTAAGAACAACATACAGTTTCTGGCTCCTGGGTGCTTGTAAAAAATAGGTACGTAGGTGTCTCAAAGACAAGGCCTGAGGGTGCAGGGACAGGTTTTGACCTTGGCACTGATTTATTACTTTTTGGTTCACCCCATTACCAATTTCAATCTGCTGGTCAGTTTAACTCATTAATTTAATCTATCATTGCCACCTTAAAGCCAGAGGAAAAATTAGTCTAGAGTCAAGTAAAGAGTTTAGAGGAAAAGGACTGCTAACAGGAGAAAAGGTCAAGTATGTGTGAGAGGTAGAAAAAGAGATGTACAATGAGAAAAGACATGACTATTGTATTACTTGAGAGGTAGGCAAATAGGTGAGCTACCCCACTTGATAGACAAGGACAAAGGAAACCTATACAGCTCCTTTTTAGAAATTAATTTGTGTTTATTTTCCCTAATTTTTAACCAAAAATGCATATATCTTAATTCATTTTAGTCTCCTTAAATAAGCCCATTTATTTCAGATTCAACACTATGAAGCAGATCCCACCTCACATTAAAAAAAAACAACTAGGAATTATTAGTGATGAGGACAGCGCAAAGTTTGAAGAATGACCTGTTTTTAGGCTCTCATGCCAATACAGGGCTATGATTCCCAGCAAATGTAAAAAAAAAAATTGAATGAGATTTAATCCTGATTATAACATTACCTTATATTGATCAGCTTCTGATGCTGTCTCCTGTAGAAGAAAGTCTTACAGAAATCTGTGTATCTCGACTCATGAACACTATGTGGCGTGTGGCTGCAGATACTTCCTATGGTCCATGGAATGGGGAAAATTAGTTTTTATTTGAAGAATAACTATAACATGGTAATACATAGAACAGTGTCTGGTTCATGCATGTAGCTAAATGAATAATTAGGATTACTTAGGATGATTATTAGGGTTAGAGATGATTGGGGATTTAATAGTTTCTGATATGAATGTTGATCCTTCATTCCAGACTGAATCCTCCAATATTATGTCCACTAGGGTGTATGATCAAATAGAAATAGTGGGACAGCCTATTAGTAATGAAGGTGATGTTAATAGAAAAATTGGTTTATTGATCCGGTTAAGTTATGTCTACCGATGGGTGATTTTAATATATCAAGGATCCCTCATATCAGATAGAGTGATCTAGAGGCACATAGTTTCCCAGGGGCTAGGACTGGGGATTTTAAAATAATTTTAGACAAAATAAGAACTTCTAAAACTGGGGTGTTACAAGTTATTTTTTGTATTGGCTTGAACGATTGTAACAGAAGTCCTTCGCCAAGTGAGCCTCAGTTAAAAAGGGACTTTGTTAATTTGAATAATATAGCTAGAAAAAAAATTCCAAATGCAGACATTTATTTTGCTAAAATCCCTTATTCCTTGGAACATCAGCCAAAGGAACTGTGTGAAACGGTGTTATTAGCTAATTGGGTATTGGAGGAACATCCAGACTTAACAACAATAGAGAGTTCAGATGGGATCGGGAGATATATTGCAATGGGAGGAAAAGCAGGCGTATGAGATAATTGATCATTGGTTGGAATCTTTAAACTATTACAGGGGTTAACCAGGTTTGTACCCTCGGAAGAAGCAAATATTTTGAACTTAGTAAGTAATACTGTAGTTTTAGATTAACAGAATCGGATATGACATTGTTACAGAGATACCTGACGTTTATCCCAACTCCGTTAGAGGTTGATACAGAAGAGATTAAAAAAGATATTTGTAAATATCATAGAAGATTACCTGGCACCGAGAGCAGTGTTATCCCCCTGTAGTTGCTGCAATCCAGGTGATCACCCTTCCCTTTCCAGATAGAGACAACAAGTCCCGTTTTCCTGTCAGTTGGGATGATGCCAGTCTTCCAAATGGAAGAAAAGATTGCTTGCAATGCCAGGAGGAACAGTATACCACCAGCCTGGAGAAGTTCACCCTGGATACCACAGATCCCTGTAGCCTTTTCCCCCCTCAGCTGGTTCACCACCTGTGCAATTTCAGTGAGAATGGGTGGTTCACAGCTAATTGGAGGATCAGTCTCAAGAACTGTGGACCCAGAGATATCCAACATTCTACCTGGAGGATCAGCTTTGAACAACTGCTCAAAGTAGCCAGCCCAGCGGGTCACAACTGCAGTGTCATCTGTAAGGACTGTTCCATCAGCCGCCCTGACTGCAACTCTCCGAGGAACAGATTCCAATGTGTGTAATGCTTCAATTCCTCTGTAAGCAGGATGTGGGTCACTAGACCACAGACGGTGTGTCACTTGCTCACAGATTCCTCTAACAAACACCTTTTTATCTGCCCTCAGAGCCCTCGCAGCCGTCCTTCTCAGTTCCCGGTACAGACCAGAGTTGCCACTGAGCCGTGTGCTGTGACTCCTCTCGATGATATCCAGGGTGCCCTGCAAGATGAAACATCTCCTTCTGGGAACACCAGTAACACCAACACATCCGTCAGCAACCTTCAGGGTCTTGTCATGGAAGGCCTGCCACATCACAATAGGATCGGTAGTCGTACCCAAATCTGCAAGTTCCTCACACAAACTGCATGCAAACACATTAGAAACAGCCTGGTCTTGGAGTCTGGCCAAGTCCAGGCTCATTTTCCTAGTAGGTGGTAACCTACTAGACCTAAACTGGGTCCTAAGAGTAGCAACAACAAGTCTGTGGTCAGAATTCACAAACTGGGCACTTCTGTAGATCTTGCAGTTTTGCACGGGCCTCCAGTGTCTGCCCACAAGGATGTGACTGATCTCCTTCATGGCACCACCAGTATTGGAGTACCAAGTCCAAAGATGCGGTTCTGGGTGCTGGAACCAGGATCCAGCGATTCGCAGCCCCTGACCTTTTGCAAAGTCAAGGAACATGGAGCCACTTTCAGCATGGTCACCAGACCCATGGGGACCGAGACAATCCTCATAGACAGCCCTGTCAGTGCCAGTGGCTGCATTGAAGAAACCCATGACCAGAGGAGTGTCACCTCGTGGGCATCCATCAGCCACCGAGCTAAGCTGCAAATAAAATGTCTCCTTCGCCAAGACATCACTCACCGCGGTTGGAGAATACACTGAGACAACAAACAAGGTACCCAGGGAGTGCCGTAATCTGAATCACATAATACGCTCATTGAAAGAAATGACATCGGACACCATTGGAAGAAGCCAATCCGCTACAGTAACAGCTACTCCCCGAGTATGACAGCCATCAGAGTGACAAGACCAATAAAAGGTGTATTCACCTACAGAGATCTGGCCAGTCCCCGGTCTGCGCACCTCAGAGAGTGCTGCCACTGAAATGCGGAGTTTACGCAGCTCCTCCAACAGCAGAGGAAAAATGATCATCTCGCATACCTGTATGGGCCACCTCAAATTGGGACCCGAGTGCTGCCATGCAGCGGGCGATGCCCCAGCACCACACCAGTTCCGATCCCCAACAGACCTGACTCCACTGGCTCTCCAACGGTTTTGACTCTTCCGGGGATGGGGCTCCCGAGGGCTTTCCCCCATCCCCTTCATGATGCAAGCAGCCTTCCTATGGACAGCTGCAGCAGAGCTACTCTTGCGGAGAGCAAAAAGGAGTTCTTTCTGTCGTCTCGGAGCTGTGTGAAGTTTTTTTACGATGGCTGGAGAGCCAATCCTGCCACCAACCCCCATGATTTCACTGCAAGTTGGAGGACCACTTGCAGGGCTGGATGCAGTTTAACGTCATACCTAGGATGAGTAAGTTCCTTGCTAGGGTCGTCCTCAATAGGATCCGTGATCACTTGCTCACCTACCAGTGACCGGAATCGTCTGGTTTTACGCCTAAGAAGTTTAACATCGAGCACATCCTGGCACTGAGGGTTCTCATGGAGCACAAACACGAATATTGGCAGAGTTTCTTTGCAGCCTTTGTCGATTTTCGTAAAGCGTCCGACTCAGTTGATCGAGCTGCCCTGTGGGACATCCTGAGGGTTCGCGGGATCTCCTAGAGGTTGCTGGATATCACGGCCGGCATGTACACTGGTACTGTGAGTGCTGTGCAGAGTGGAGGTAGAACCTCTGTGTTTTTCCCACTTGATTCTGGGGTTCGTCAGGGGTGTGTTGTTGCTCCTACTCTGTTCAATGCTTGTATGGACTGGGTGTTGGGCAAGGTCATGGGGTCCAGCGGCTGTGGGGCATCTGTTGGTGAAGAAAGATTCACGGATGTTGACTTTGCTAACGATGCTGTAATCTTCGTGCAGTCAATGGAGGCTCTGATCGGGGTGCTCGAGAGACTGAGCGACTAGTCTGAGTGTCTGGGCTTGTGAGTGTCCTGGATAAAAACAAAGATCTAGGTCTTTAATGATCTCTTGGGCACAGCCATCAGCAGTGTGTCTGTTTGTGGAGAGAGTGTCGACCTGGTTGAGAGGTTTACTTACCTTAGCAGTGACATTCATGTCTCTGGTGACTCTTCCTATGAAGTCAGTAGACAGATTGGGATAGCATGGGGGGTCATGAGGTCACCGGAAAGGGGAGTGTGGTGCTCCCAATATCAATACAAAAGGATGAAGGTCTAAGTCTTTAAAGTCCTGGTGCTTCCTGTCTTGCTATATGGTTGTGAGACATCTATCCAGTGACCTGAGATGAAGACTGGATTCCTTTGGTACTGTGCCTCTCCAGAAAATCCTTGGGTACTGTTGGTCTGACTTTGTGTCGAATGAGCGGTTGCTAATGGAGTCCCAAATGAGGCACATTACCTGCATTGTGAGGGAGTGTCAGTTACAGTACTACGGACATGTGACGCATTTCCCCAGGGGTGATCTGGCTCGTAAGATCCTCATTGTTGGGGACACAAGTGGCTGGAGCAGGCCAAGAGGTCGCCCACATAACACCTGGCTGTGGCACATAGAGGGTCATTTCCGGAGGCTGGGACTGGACCGTGTGTCTGCCTGGGGGGGTTGCTATCCGGGATCCCGAGTTGTTTCATTGTGTAGTGGGTGCGGCAACGCGCTGTACCAGTGCATACTCCCCAACTTGACTTGACTTGATAGAAGATTAAAACTGTTAGATTTTTTTGATTATCAGACAGATGATGCCCCAAGAATGTTTATGGAGCCTTCACATTGGGTGCCGAAGGATGCTGGTATTGATGAGGTGATATTGGATCTAATTAAAAAAGATCAACAAGATCTAAATACTATCAATAACTTTATTTCGGCACAAGATAATTTTACAGCGGCAGAAAGTTATTCCTTAAAATATCTTAAAAGGAATAAAAAGATTATTACTAAACCTGTCAATAAAGGCTCCATGACTGTTATTATGGAAAGGGCCCAGTACATTCATGAAGCCCTTCGACAACTAAACAATTGGTTGCATTACCGTCCTTTGGAAAAATGCTTACAGGATAAGACAAAACAAAAAATTAGTATTTTGAATAGTCTACAAGAGGATGGTTTTATAACTGTAAAACAAAAAAGATATTTGGCAAGGCCATCTGATCCTGTAATTAGAAAATTTTATCTTCTCCCAAAGGTGCACAAGGCGTCATCAAATCCCTTCTGGTAGGTCTATTGTGTTGGACTGTTCATTCAAATCGTATCAGGTTTCTGAATTTATTGATTATTATCTGAATCCTTTGTCACAGCTTTATAACAGTTACATTCGTGATACATATTATTTCTTGCAGTTGATTAGCACACAGGTTTTTCCAAACCAATCATTTATGTTTGCAATGGACGTGGAGTTTCTTTACACCAACATAGACATAGAGTGGGGTTTAAAATCTGTTAAAAATGTTTTTAAAAAATTTCCGAATCCACAGAGACCAGATTGTCACTTATTAAAATTGCTGGAACTGTGTTTAAAAAATAATGATCTTGAATTCAATGGTAAATTGTATTTACAAATCCATGGGACTGCTATGGGTAAAAGGTATGCTCCCTCGTTTGCTAATATTTATATGTCCGAATGGGAGCAAACGGCATTTGCCAGATGTCATAAGCTCCCTTTACTTTATTTGAGGTATATAGATGACATCTATGGAATATGGACGCATACGAGGGAGGAATTCTAACAATTTCTTCATACCTTAAACACCATCCATCCAGCAATAAAATTAATGGCAGAGACTATCTATGATACAGTGACTTTTCTGGATACCCAACTTTATTTTGTTCAGGTTTTGGAACAACATAAAAAGTTTAACTCGAAAGTCTATTTTAAGACCACAGACACACCTTATTAAAAAAGAGTAGTTATCACCCCAAGAACACCTTCAGGGGGATAATAAAATCTCAGTTGATTAGATTTTTTAGGATTAATACTGAGATCAAATATACATATGAGGCAATCCATGTTTTATTCACTGCTCTTAGGAAGACAGGATATTTGAGGAGATTTCTGAAAGTAATACAGATGGAAGTAGCCTCTAGTTATACAAAATATCTATTATATCTGCATATCTCTTTGAATAAGTTCACCAGTGTTCCTCAACTTCCGGACAGGGATGAGGAAGGTTTGATTATAAGTGATCTTTCCTGGTTGACATGGTCAGATTCTTTTGAATATGTACTATTGTGGGATGGTGTGAGTAGTTGTACTAAAAATTTTCAACTATGATTTTATGGTTAACATTCATTTCTTAGATATTGGTGTTCTTGGTTCTCAGTGGGAAATTGTCCAAGGATGGATTTTTTTGTAGATTTTCATCTTACAAAACTTTATTCTGTCTTCCTTCCTGTCACTCCTTTCTATACCTTACCAATCTGGGATGTCAAACTGGTGCTCAGTAAACTTAACATTAGTCTAAAAACACCTCAACGAGTGTATGGAATTTATGATCTGCCCCCTCCCCCACATCCTAAACTTAAAAACTTAGGGGATATGGCAATTCCTACCTTTATGGGACCATTGTTTTTGGGACAAAGGCAATTCTTGAAAGTTAATTATTTTCCTGAGCTTAATATTGTGGAAAAGTATTGTATCCCGGAGGCAAATAAATACTTACCAGTCCCTGAGGTTAATGTTCTATGGTTCCCTGAGGTTAATCAGTCTATCTCAGGTCCCTTTAATCCCTGAGGTTGATAATTTAATCTTGGGCCCTGATGTTAATATTTAGATTTCATTTCTGGAGACTATTGACATATCCTTAAACCCTAAGGCTAATCTCCACCCATTAGGCCCTGATGTTAAGATCCCCTTACTAGACCCTGACATTAGTATCCCCCATTAAGCCCTGATGTTAATATCCCCCCACTAGGCCCTGATGTTAATATTCTCCCACTAGGCCCTGATGTTAATACCCCCCCATTAGGCCCAGATGTTAATATTCCATCACTTCAGGTGTCTAAAGGCAAACAGTATAGGGGAGATGTGGAGATTTATTTAGGTTTGATAGTCCTGATGTGAATCAGATGGCAGGGGAATTTAAACAAAGGTTTCTGGAATGGATATTAACATTTTGCCAATATGTTCATGTTTTGAATTTGGCACAGTTTGCGAACTTTCTAGAAATGGAACAGCATCTTTTAGAAAATAATCAGGGAGGTGGAGGCGAAAATAGGACAGTGGACAAAGAGTGTGGAGGTATGGGAAGGGACAGTGCAGGAGGTGGACAGTGTATGGACAATTGGACAAAGGGAAAATATTTTACCTATGAGATTTACATTTTCAGCACAGGCACAAGAGGCGGTTAAGGCGTTGCGTAATAATTTTTTTCAGGTTCAACAGAATAATGACGACCTGAAGGGATTTAAAATTATGGTGGCTTACCATAGAAATAAAAATCTGAAAGATTTAAAAAGAAAAATAAATGTGCTTGGCAAATCCCATTTGTAAGTAAGAAAATGATTACTAATCCTTTTTCTTGTACGGAGCTACCTATCAGGGTTTTAAGTCTAAACACAACCAACTGCATTTGCGCAATACAGTGTTAGGCCTGTAAAATTATTTATATAGGTTAAACAAAAAATGTTATCAAACAGCATATTCATGCAACATTTCTGATTAATAGAAAATCAGGAAAGATGTACTCAATTTTATATCCATTTTTCTCAACCAGGTCATTTACCACTAATGTTCCCATTAGAACATGCATCATATTGGAACAAAACCCGGCGATTACAAAAAAAATTAGAATGGATTAGGAATCTGGATACATTTTTTCCAAAGGGCCTTAATGAAAAATAATTAGGTTTATATTTATGTGTTTAGTTCTCTGACAATTGAACCATTAAGGATTAATTATAATTAATTACAGGGTCAGTGTACCAGCACATGGCCAGTCTAGGCTGGCATTTCTTACCCTAACCCTAATTTCAATCTTCAGCTTTCTCTGTTCTAATTTTAAAATATTGCATGATCAGCCAAGAGAAAGAGACTTTCAGCTAGTTACTCAGCTTTGAATCACACATCTACCATAAGATGAATTTGAGCATACATTTTCTATTTTGAAGAGTCCATCTTACACATAACTGAGTGGAATGAGACATACAGATTAAGGGAATCCTTCTAGTAGTTAGCAGAATGGTGAGCAGTGATAAATTCTAATAAGACTAAATAGGTTTTCTTAGTTTCTCTTTTCTTACTTCATGTTCTCTTTCATTCTGTTATAGATTCTCATCACAGTGAATCAGATGATTTCTCTCTCTATGCAAACTGAATTTAGAAAGAATGACTTATACATATATATATATATTGCAACAGTTCCTTTCTGCATCAACAGAAAATAGTTACAAGAGGAACTATACCTGGGATCCATTAACATCACTGTATAAATCCTGTATTCACAATCTCGAAGGATGACAGGGTGGTGAATTAAACAAATTTAGGAAATGATACAGGCTAATTTATTTGTCAGCATACCAGCTTGAGGTGTTTTAATGGAACATGGCTTTATGCCTTACCCCAGAAGCATAATAATGCTTTCCTTACAAATTTCATTTGTAACTCATACAGTATATCCTCAGTGTTATGATATTTTCCCAGGAATGGAAGGCTGAAACCAACAACCATAATAACTTGCCCACAAAATACATAAATGTAGTCAATTAATGTATTGAACAAAATCAAAATAAAATCAAAAAAAAATTAAAACAAATCAATAAATCAAAAAAAGAAACAAAGAACTCAAAACTTTGATATCTAATTAAACTACAAAAATAAGCAAGAAAAAGTGACTGAAATAAGATATTTAAAAAGAGAAAGAGATTAATGCACAAAAACAACAAACAAAATTAACACTTCTACCAAATCTTAGATCTAAATCTAAAAATCCTCAAATGCAAAAGTATCCCAAAAGTGAAGAAGCCAAAAGGTTTAAATTATAATAAATCTTGACAAAAAAGGACACAGTCACTGAAGCAGAATAATGCCAAAGTGATTTGCTGAGTCATGCAGGAGTCCTATGCAGGACTAATTCACACAGCGCCTCAGATTTCTAATTGACAAAAACAAAGAAAAGGGGTTAGGAATAATTAAAAAATGCAATAATAAATGGAGACAAGCCAAGGGTAAAGGTAAGGTGAAAAATTACTAAACAAATCAGACAAGAAACAATGTGGCTAATCTAACATGTGCTGTAGTTAAATTGTGTTGTAAATAAACTGCCCACTGTTGAATTTTGTCTTAAATACATTTGCCATATAAAGAATAATATTGCCTCCTGCTCATAATTTTGATTTTTGTTTTATTGTTTCTACATCTACCTAATAAAGAACAATAGATATAGTAATGATGCACCAAGTGTATCAACTTATAATAAATGCATTGCTGTCTCTAGCAGTCAGACAGGCTTCTATTATTGCAAAAACATGTATTTAAAATTTTTAATCCTCTTAGCAATTTTAATATATTACTGATTATAGTTAGTTTATTACGCTGTTCAATTTTTGTATATTCAACAGTTACTGTCTGATGCCTTACATCAACTTTTAAACCTAGCCTGACCAAAACTTGTTTTCCACTCACCAATTTCTACATGTTTCTATCTGTACCGGATTAATTTTATAGATGGCAAATAAATCACCACTCAACTTTGGTCATTTCTTCCTTATGCGATTCTTTTTCTTTTTAGTTAGCATATAACTTTAAAAAGTTTAAGCATTTTTAACAGTACTAGGCAACTAGCTGACTGGAAACTACTCTATCATATCCTAACCTTTTGCTTGCAGATTGACCTTAACTTTATTACCATATATACTCACATATAAGTTGGGTCTTGAAACCCTAAAAATCTATAATAAAATCAGACCCGACTTATACGCTTTTTTCTTTTTTTACATCTTCTTGCCTCCTCCAATCTCGCACCAGTTTCTAAGACACATCGAATTTTGTGGAAGCACCACAGTTACCAATTTTTTTCGCCACTTCATCAACTTTTCATTTAAAAACAGCTACATATTTTCTTCTGATCGAACGCTCCATCATAGATAAGAGATGCTCTTACGATAAAGGTGTATGAAGGTGTGAGATACAGAAAACACAAAACAGTGCAAACGTCGCTTCGGAATTGTTTGGATATTACCGTGTGGTCACGTAGGCACAATACACACAAAAAAAGGCAGTGTGCTCCATAGTTACTCTCTCAGGAGGGCATTAGCATATCATAATCTCTTGCACCAATAGTGTGAGTTTTCCACATTCGACTTGTACGACCGACATTATAAAATACCAGAAATTATATGGTAAAATCAACCCCTGACTTATCCGTGGGAGAACTTAAATGCGAGTATTTATCGTACTTTGGGTTTTCATTGTTTTTCATTTCTTTATGTACCTGTCACATTTGCTTCCTGTAACTCAACCACTTTTTCAACTGAGGCTGACTAAACTTACTATAGTAAAAAAAGCTGTTATCTTTTTATTTCTATTTTTGCGCCCTTGTACTTGACTACTCTTAGTACATCACTTACAAAAATGATTTCAATAAACTGGCAGCCTACCACCCATTTCTCTTCACCATTCCTGTTGTAGCTTAGTACTTGCATAGCAGCTGAGGTAAGTTTCAGATGACACACACAAACACATTTTGCTTTAAACAAAAATAGCAAAAAAACATTTTAAGGAAACAAGCAGGAAGCAGTAAGGTTTAGCCATGTAGTAACAAGTAAAATCCAAATTTTAGAAGCAATAAAACACTTGCACAGAGAAATCCCAAGCAAGCTAAACAACAAGCTCCAGAGCATAGTGATACTGATACACAATTCAGGTCAATAAGACACAGGAAAGGCACTGTCACTCAACAGGCAAGAGTCTATGCGGAAATAATACCTAAAAAGAAAACAACCATTAGTGATCTGTGAGAAGTATTTTAGAAATGTAAAAAATATGAATTAAAACTTCTTGGCGTTAAAAATTCAATTGCATAAATAGTTGATACTTGACATACTACTATTTAGAGCTATTGTTTTGTATTGAGAATTTTTTTGCTTAAATTACTGTTTAGTATGGGAAAAATATTAACATTTAAAACTGTCAATGGTGTTTTTGGTATGAAAATTCTAGTGGGGCCACTCAGAGAGAGATTCTATCAGGAGGGACACAGCCATCCTATGAAGCCCTAGAGTGTGTGTGTGTATCTGAGAGTGTGAGTAAGTGAGACAGAAATAGAAAGAGAGCAAGATGATCAAGCATTTAAAGAGCAGAATTAGCAAGACTCATTCCTCAATTTATAATGATTGGTATGGGTATGTGACTGTTGGCAAGACTTGGGAAAGATCATGGCTTAAATTGGCTCACAGAGTGTACTTTGTCTGACCACAATTTAGCAGTGTGAGGGAGAGCAGGTAGCATGAATGTACAGGCAGGGGATGTGGCAGTGAAAAAGATCATTGCAGTCACATTGAAGGAGCTGAACGTCAGCCAAATAAACTGGCAGCTGACTTCCATCCATCCATTTTCCAACCTGCTGAATCCGAACACAGGGTCACGGGGGTCTGCTGGAGCCAATCCCAGCCAACATAGGGCAAAAGGCAGGAACCAATCCCGGGCAGAGTGCCAACCCACCGCAGGGCAGCTGACTTATGCCATGAAAATCACACAGAGTGAAGATATATCAACATTTTGTCATAGAGCAAAATCACTAAAGTATCATATTAAAATATATTTTAACTTCAACATATGTTAAGAATCTTTGTAACTTGGACATCTCACTGAATAAAATTGTAATCTTGGATAAACAAATATGTATGTTTTGGATACATACAGTTTGGATGATATTCTATTTGAGAAAGGTATTCTTATGGTTATTATTTAATATTTAGTGCATCACTGAGTGGTGGAGACACACTACACTCTTTCTAAGAAATGTCTCCCAAGAGGCACTGTGCATCACATCATAAAGCCTCCGCTATAAAACTTAGTTCAAAGCTTCAGCTCTCTGTCTAAGATTACAACTTGAACAGTGTTAGTCTTAAACACAGTGTGATATATTATTGTTCACAACTCTTAACTTTTCACTTATTGATTTGGTCCATACTTCTGCTGTTATGCACCTAAAATCTGGAATAGCTTACCGATAGAAATTCGCCAGGCTAATACAGTATTCTGTATATGCATTTAATTATTGTTTTAACATGGCACCATGATCCGTACTAACCCCTACTTTCTCTGCTGTTCTTTTACCGGTTTTCTTTGGTGGCGATCTGCACCACCACCACCTGATCAAAGCACTGTGCAGTCTCTGCATTGATGGATTGAAGGCCAGATGTCCACATGACAATCGTCATCTAATTCTTCCACATGAAGCCTGAAAACCATGAGAACTGATTGAGATCATTTATGTTAGGTAGAATGAACAGTGGGGGCTGGACAGTCTCGTGGCCTCAGAACCCTTGCAGATTTTGTTTTATTTTCTCTAGCCCTCTGGTTTTTTCTGTTCTCCTGGCCATCAGACCTTACTTTATTCTTTGTTACTTAGTATAGCCTAATTTTATTTTTAGATTTTTCTTGTAAAGCACTTTGAGCTACATAATATTTATGAAAACTATGAATAAATGTTGTTGTTGTTTTAGTGTTTTGGTCCTGGTGATTTTGTTGTCATATTGGTAAGAACTTATGACAATTCTAGTTTTGACTTTGCTTTTGATGGTTTGGACCTCTGAATTTTGCTTTGAGAGCAATACATCAGTATTCTAGAAAACTGTTATTGTTCAAGTTTCTTCCAAACACACACACACATTTCCCAGTTTTTAATAATATCCACAGTGGGAGTAGACAGTACAAAGAGGGAATTAAAAGCAGAAAAAGTAAATCTGTGCCACAGTCCAGCCGAGCTAACTGGCAAAACAACATTAAAAAACTAAACACCCAAAAGTGAAATGTAGAAGAATATTCGTAAGTTTCCAACTTTTGTTCAGTGGACAAAATGCTAAAACTTATTGTATATACAATTAACTAACCAACTAATGATGACGAAAAGCCAAAATAGAGAGATTTGCAAGTTTATACATCCTTTAAAGTGCACCACAATAAGTCCACCAATGGGTCTCTTAAATTGACTATAATCTTCAAGCCAGAAAGAGAACTCAAAAGTTCAGGCTGCACATGCAAACACATGAGTAAACATGGCCTACCCAAGCAACCCAAAACCCAGCTAGTGGTGCCAGGCAAAAAAAAAATGTCACTTAATCCAAAAGGAAATATTTTTTTCTAGACAAAAAAATGGTTTTGTGCATTTTATGGAAAATTTTCTTTATAATACTTAAGATGAGTTTGCTATAGACATTTTATCAATACATTTAATTATTGAGGCATGTTTACTAACTGCATTTTTGCACAACTGCACCACCTGTTAGGAGATGGAAGGGGGCATTGTCCCACTTGCCATGAATGTAGTGACACCTCTCAAAACTATAATGATTAAAACTGTAATTACCTCTTCTCTGTTATCTGGTGGCAGGCAATGGCCACCTTGCTCCCTGAAAGTTACAAATTATCCTAACTTTCATTGTAATTGCAATTATAATTAATGTTATTAACTAAATTTAAAGTTATAATTTCAAATATTAAATATTGTGGAGCAACCCACATCAATGTAAAAAATAGAAGCCTACATTTTAAGAAAGTAGGCTGGATATGCATTATGGTGCAAGGAAATAGGCTTGAGGTGAAAGTGCAGTCAGATTAATAAGAAAATTAACAAAAACGTGACAAGATATTTCAATTGCAGTTTTTTTTTTTTACCAGATGCTTTGCTTCTTTTGTTTCTTACAGCTTTGAGCAGTTTCCTCTGTGAAATCCCACTGTCTGTTTTCTACCATGTGGCACTACTTAGCTTTGAATTCTGCAGTCAGCACTCCAATTGCAATCATAGACAACTATTATTTAAATTAATGGTATAGTTCAGTGATCTCAAATTTGGATTAAAACGCAGATGACACCAGCAGCTGAACATGGTTAACAGCTAAGCAATAGGTTGATTGAGACTGTCTTTTTGACCTGTTTTAAATTACTCAGGCAACAGACTAACATATAAAACCTCACATCAATTTATTTCGTAGTATCTAAAATTGTTTTATGATTTTTTATAACATTATGTGAAACTGCACAATGACATACCACTTAATATCTTAAAAAAGAAGAGTTATATGACTTATTGAAATGTATATAGATAGTGTATGTCATTAATAACAAAGTGTATTTTTTATTTTGTAAATCATAAACACACCTTTATGTTAAATGTGCTACATTCAAATGATATATTTAAAAAACAAAAATAATTACCTTTAAATAGATTTAAATAATCTAAAAATATTCTAATGCCAGAAGCAAATGCACTCAAGTGTAAAGAGCATTTTGATGGTTGAATATGTAATTTGGAATGTAGGATAATAATAATTAATTGGAGAATTATTTTTACTTGTTTGAGAGCGCTTGGGAAAACTAAAGTAAAAGTGGAAACCTGCAAAACATAGTATGCCAACCCATAAGGGCATTAGAATATGTAATTTAACTCTATGACAAAAAATAGCTGTACCCAGAAGCTGTGGTCCAAATTTAAATGAACATAAGTATATAGGGCAGATGACATATGGGTAAGAAGTGATTCCAGAGCCAGAACAAAGGAGAAATGTATTGGTCTGGAATTTGGGTACTATGTGGGGGAGATTAATATGAGTAAAGCCCACATTTGTGTTAATAAAAGTATTGTCCTCTGGTACATTAAACTCCCAAAGAAGCAACCAGACCAGGAATCATCACAAAGAATTTCATATTTAATACATCCTTACAGACTTTACAAGTCACACAGTATCCAAGGAACTGATGCTGTGGAGTTGAATTCAGGTTTGACACATCTTATTTCATAAGGTATCTGTACTATGACCATGGAGTAACGGTCAAAAAGTGATTCTTATCATATAACTGAGAAAAAAATGGGCAGACACTACATATAAAGTCTAAAGGTTTTTAGTTTTTTATTGGTTTGAAAGGTTGATTGTATTTTCTCTAAGAATTCAACTTGGACACTTCACTGTGATATCTGCGCTGTACAACATTTTGATGAATGTATTGATAGACTTATTAATAGACCATTTTGACACAAGATATCCCATGTCATTGTAAGTGTACAAGATCACCACTGATATTTCTGTCATCTGGAAAATAGACTCCTATGGCTTAATCAAGTGGAGTGTTTAGACAGAATCAACATTTTTGTTTTCTTACCTGAGAAGATTAACTACTGCATGTTTCTTTATTAAATATGTAGTAACACAGTCACCTATGCATTAAACCGGCAAAATGTCTTTTTGATTTACAGTTTGTGGAGGGAATGGAGCTGTGCAGTAAGACTGAAGCTGAGTAAGAGAAAAAGAGAGCTCAGCTGACATCTCCTGGAAGCACTCTGCTGGTAGTGCTAAGCAGCACTATCTGCTTGGCCAAGGCCAGGCCCTCCTTCAATTCACACATAAAAAACTGCTTCTGAAATTTGTTGTAATCCAGATGTTATGTGTTCAAGCCTGGCCACAGTGCAAATCTGCAAACATAGATAGCTTATGTTGTGAGTGTGAGTCCATGGGAATATGCAACTCAACTTAATATTTGGGTTATGTAGAATGAAATGGCCAAGCAAAACCTGAAGAGTCTGAATCAAAACAATACTTGACTGGCCAAAGTCTAAAACTAAAAGGCAAGAGAAAGCTTTCTTGGGGTTTAGATGCCTATAATCAGAAGGTCATTATACATTGATTAAGGAAGTAACCATGTAAGAGAGCACTTTGGTTTCTGATTTTGTATTTTTTTGATCACATTGTATTCAGTATTCTACTGGTATAATTTTTCTGTTTTTCCTGGTTTAATAATTTTTATTGTCCTCCATACTGATTAAACAGAAGTGGTTTTAATAAGTAGTCCTATCACAGAAAAATCAATGCACTAGTTAATTAAAATTGTTGGTGGAAGAGTTATTGTTATATGGTATATTGATCACTTGAGGCTCAGTTAAACAAAGCACTGGTTTAAAATGGCAATGTCTTGTGTATTGCTTTTCCAGCATTGTGTTGTTTATTTTGTTATGTCTCTATTTCATTGACTAAAAGTAACAGTGACAACTAAAAATAACAAGGTCTGCTAAGGAGATACTTATTGATTTGTAATCGTAGAGATAAAAGCACTGCTTAAATTGAATAGAATAAATCTAACAAAATCACTAGGATCAGATAACATGTGAGCTGGGGGGCTGATCGCACCCCTACAGGTTAAAAAAAAGACACTGAAAGACTACCTTCACATTGCTCCCTTGCTGCTGGGCTTACTTGCGGCTGATCTATCGCGTGATCCGCGCGGTACTTTGCAGACTTCAAAGTCCAAATAGCACCTCTCAGATTCTGATTGTTTTGTTTGCTTTTCTCTCTCTCTGACCTTACCTGCTCCTGGCGCACACTTCCTTGAAGAGGAAGATATGTTTGCATTCTTTTAATTGTGAGACGGATTTGTCATCTCCGTCTTGTCAAGGAGCACGTTTAAACTTTTGAAAAAGAAACATGTTTGTTTGCAGTATTTGAATAAAGTTCCTGTCTCTACCATCTTTTGTGTTTCTGTGCAAATCTGTGACCCAAGCGTGACAATGTATCCTCAAGTGCTTAACTTCCTTAGCATTATATCTGCTTACAAAGGGACACTAAATTTTTTTAATAAGAAAAAAATGTCATTATGTATACCAGAAACATGTAATATCAAAACGCCAGTATAAATACAGTGGGTGAGGCTTTTCTAGTGTCCACTACTCTACTGATGCAGATTTAGTATACATCCTTAGTGTGACATGTTTTGAAACAGTCACTAATGAATAGCCCGATGTTGCAATTGGGACAGCAGAATCGTGTTTCTTTGTGCACATTTTTATAATATATTTCTCTGTTGACTTCCACATTTCCTCAGATATGAATATTGATAGTTGCTGAATTGTGAACAGCACTTAAGGAGCAAACTTCCTTCTTGTTTTTTCAATTGTCCGTAATCATTGTACCTTTTTTCCACACACCTACTTTCATGGTGAACTTTTAGGCAACAGAATTCACCAGTCATATTATGGCATTTTGTTCATACAAAGCCATTTGTATCAGTTTCACGATCTGTGTCAACGTCTGATGATCAGTACACATTGTTATCATTATTATTTGATTCAACTAATGGTTCAGTTTCAGTTTGTTCTATAACTGGTTTTACAACTTCTTGTTTACATATATTTGTTTTTTGTTTGAAGGCTGTGCTCCACTCATTAATATTGATGAGTCGGAGAAGCAAACTACATTGAAATATTCAAGATTCTTGCAGCATAATATACTTGTATTTTTTTTTATCTACTAGATGGTATCAGAATATTGTCCCAATAGTGATTTGGGATTAACACTGTAATAACAGATCATTACCATCACACCAAGTCTGAAGTCTGACTCTGGTTTAATCATCATTACATAGAATTCCGAGCCTGAGTCACACTCCAGGTTAGCGCCAAGGAGGTTAAAGAAGTTAGTGAGTGCATGCATAAACCATTGACACATATTTTTTTGAAAATCTGTGCACATGGGCAATATTCCTAAAGACTGGAGACTAGCAAATATTATGCCTTTGCGTAAAAGGAGTGATGGAATTGATCCAAGTTACTATAGGCAAGTATACTTAAAATGCATCACAGGTAAACTAATGAAAACAAGTATTAAGAAAAAGATCAAGTAGCAACTGTTTCACTAATATGCTGAAATTCTATGAGGAAGTAACAAAAGCATACAATGATACAGGTGCATATGATATTGTTTGTTTTGATTTTCAGAAAACTTTTCATAAGGAACCACATGAAAGATTAGTTATCAAAGTAAAACAAGTGAGAATTCAAAGTGTTGTGTGTAGGTGGGTACAAAATTGGCTCAAACACAGGAAGCAAAGGTTTATGGTAAGGGGAACGTTTTCAAAATTAGGTAATGTTAAAAATGGCCTCCCTGAGGGATCAGTGCTGGTGTCACCGCTAATGTTAGTATATATAAACAATCTAGACAAGAATATAATTAATAAGCTAGTTAATTTTGCAGATGATACCAAACTAGGTGGAAGAGCAGATATTGTAGAATCAGCTAAATTGTTACAGACGTATGTGGGCAGCATAAAGGCTTGGGCAGAAGTATGGCAGATGAAACTTAATGAAAGTAAATGTAAAGCATTATATACAGTATATGATGTAGAAATGTTAAATTTTAGTAATTAATGAGAGATTTGAAATTTCTACATCTTATGAGAAGAGTCTAGGAGTCTTCATGGACTTGTCAATATCTACATCGACAATGCACAGAAGCGAACAAGAAGGGTTATAGAATATTAGGTTATATATCGTGTTGTGTGGAGTGCAAGTCAAGGGAGGTTATACTTAAATTACTGCATATTAGTCACTAGTGAGGCCAAACCTGGAGTATAATTTTGGTCTTTATATTATAAAAAAGATGTAGCAATGCTAGAGGCAATCCAGAGGAGAGCAACTAGGCTGATTTTGGGACTGTGAGGTATGAGCTATGAAGGGAGGTTGAAGGAGTGCAACCTTTTCAGTTTAAGCAAATGGAGATTAAGAGATGATTTGATAAAGGTGTTTAAAATTATCAAGGGAATTAGGAGAGGTGATCTCAGCTGTTAGTTAAATCATTCAACAAGAACATGAGAACATGGTTTTTTAATGCTGTTTTTTATTTTATATACCACAATGAAGCTGAATTTGTGCATATACGAAGACTGAGTGTGGGATGCTTTTCAAACACAATCCCCTACTAGCATCTGATCATCTTCATAGTCATACTGAGTACACCCTCGCTGCAACCTGAGAAATGGAGCTCAGGTAGATGTTTGGGGCATAGTCTGATATTAGTGATGCATAGTCTCAGTCTCAGTCATTCTTACAACTGATATTGTATTTACAGGCAGCCCCCGCAACAGCCTGTCGAATCATTCACTTAGCTTTCATGTGTGCTGCCCATATGTCTCCTTGCATTGTTCTTGAAGACTTTGAAAAACATGATGAAATGGTTGAAAAAGTCTAAGATTAAAAGGCCATTCCTTTAAATGTGAAACTTGAAGTGATAATGAGCAAATAAACAGCTTTATTAAACAATATTTATTGAGGAGAACATGTCTTATTTTGGTTTGTTTTGATAACTAGTGTTATTGTTAAATTAATTCTACCAATTTTTTGATGTTACTTTAAAAAAAATGGTGGTCATTTTTGATGCCCGGGAATGTTAAAAATGTTTTAAATTAAAATTAATGGTAATTTGCCGTTTAACTTATGAATGAATTAGCCTTGTAAAGTGAGGGAAGCCTATTTGTATTCACAACTTGCTCATGGACAAAACATGCAAGGGGAAATATTAACTCCAGATGATTCAGAGCTTGTTCTGCTTCCTTTGCAGTAGTGACAAAACTTCTTCCTGCATCAGCTACACTCCTGAAAGTGTACTGTAGGTCTTTAGGCAGAAGAGACAACCAAGAATATATAAGTGAAAGTCAGGAATCTTCTGATGAAGTGACTCAAGGTGAAATAAATAGTCATATGAAAAAGTCATTACTCATGAGTTTTGTTTTTTTAACATATGTGCACATCTCAACTTTATTTAAAGTATGTTTATATAAAGGTGATGAAAAAGAAAATAATGAAGATTTGACTTTGCAATAACGTATTCAATAAAAAATGGAACAGATATGCCATATCCATCTGTGGACAAAGTAAGTACACCCTTTGCTCTAATAGCTTTGCTATAACTGTCAATCAGTTTCTGACACTGACAGGGAAATGAATTTTCCCACTCCTCTATTCAAAATTCTTTCAGTTGTGTGATATCTGAGAGGTGTCTTACGAGCACAGTTCTTTTCAAATTCCCCCCCACAATATCCTGATGGGATTTGAATCCAGGCTTTGACTTTGCCATTTTTGATCCCTCTATTTCTTTCTTTTCAGTCATTCTTTGATGGATTTACTGTTATATTTAGGGTCATTTTCATGTTGCAAGGTCCACTTTTGGCTGAGTTTCAACATTCTGAAAGATGTTTTTACATTATCCTCAAGCCCCTGCTAATACAATGAAGAATTAATTCTGTGATGGTGAGCTGCCTAGACCCCGATGCAGCAAACCAATCCCCAAACCATAAGATCTCTATCACCATGGTTAACAGTCACTATGAGATTCTTCTGGGCAACTGTAGGCTTTGGTTTTCACTAAACATGTCTTCTGGATCTATAACCAAATAAGTCTATCTTTGCCTTGTTTATCCCCGATATTTGTCTAGGTATTTTTGGGCAAACTTTAGTCTTGCCCTGTGGTTCTTTCTGGATAGCAAAGATTTTCTCCTGCAACACCTCCCATGGAGATCTAATCTGTGCAGCCTCTAATGGTAGACTCATTCACTTTGACATCAACAGTGACAAGAGCCACCTGTAGGTCCCATGATATAATTCTGGGGTTCTTAGACACTTCATTCAGTATCTTGCATTCTGGTCTTGGGCTGAACTTGCTGGTGTGGCCTAACCTGAAGAAGCTGGCAGTTGTTTGAAATGTTTTCCACATGTAGAGGGTATTCCAGATTGTGCAATGGTTGACTTCAGAATGTTTGAGATCCAGACTCATAGGCATCTTACAGAGATGTTTCGATCAAGGCATGGTGATGACACACACAGTAAACCAAACTAAATATCTGAGTGTTAAATAAGAAAGGTTCCTCCAAAATCCTCTCTTATGATGCTCTAGTCATTTCTACCTGATCTGGTGCACATGATTCTAATTTTAGGTATTTGAAGTAGTGATAAATGTAAGAGTGTACTTACATTTTTCACATGGGAAATTTGCATTTATATTTATTTAAATTATATAATGGACTGCAAAATGTAAATATCATGATGTTTGTTATATCACCTTCATATATAGATACTATTTAAATGAAGATCATATCTTGATATGTCTGTATACTGTATGTTAAAAAAGAAAAAAACATTTTGTCAAATTACTATAAGAGAAGGACAGAGGAATGATGTAGATCTCTTCTAAGTCACAAGATGTGAGAGTCTTACCTAGGAGAAAAAAAGACATTCCTTTCTATAAGAGAACCTACCGGAATAGATGTAGCCTACTGTTTTTGGCCTGTATATTGCTAAATATTACATTTATTTTCATCGTGGCTGAAATACTGTCTCTTTCTTTAAAAAAAAAACTTCCATTCTTATACCCCTAGGGAAGTGACTGTACTGTACATTATTATTTACATATTTTCTTCAAATTCTCATGTCTTGGTTGGTTGAAAACTCTTCAGAGATCTGTAAGTGTTTTGGCTGGTTCAGGGGTGCAGTTTGAATCCTGCATTCAGGATTCAAACCCAATACCAAGGTTATGTGGAGTTTGAATGCATTTACTTCATGTGTTTTTTTTGTTATCTTGCATGCCAAAGGCATACATCTTAGTTAACTGACAGTTCCAATTGTCTATTGATTTAACCAAGTTAATTAATTCAGTTGTTCTCTGTGGGTATGACAATCAAAAGTAGCTGTGTTTATGAATGTGTCCTTTGATGGACTGATGCCCTGTTTTTCCAGTTTTGCAGTAATCTCCTTGATTAGTAATAAACCCACTTTCTACGAAGTCAATCATCATGTAATATTAGCTGATTCTATTTTCCTCTCTCTTAACTTGTAAAATGAAGGAATGATGTAAGAAAAGGCAGAGCAAACTCTTTTTCCTTAGGAGACTAGGTTCCTTTAATGGGGGACGTGACTTTCTTCACATCTCCTATAACTCTATGATGGCCAGTCTCATTTTCTGTGCTGTGGTGTGTTGGGCTAGTAACATCACTTCAAGAGAGGCCCACCAAATCACTTAAAAGGGCAGGCTAGGAAATGGGATGTACTATGGACTCATTGAGGTAGTAGCAAAGGAGAGAATTAAAATAACACTGAGTGCCATTGTGGACAATGCTGCAAATCCTGTCTCTGACACACTAACACTGAGTGCTTTCAGCCAATGAATTATTCAGCATAAGTATGTCAAGAAACGCTGCTGAGGCTCACTTTATGCCAACAGCAATATGCCTGCATAATACCACACTGGAACTGTCAGAAGTTTTTATGTCTTTTTCATTTTCTTCATTTCTAGTAATGCTGGTGTGTATTCAGAATATAGTATCTATCTATCTATCTATCTATCTATCTATCTATCTATCTATCTATCTATCTATCTATCTATCTATCTATCTATCTATCTATCTATCTATCTATCTATCTATCTATCTATCAGTAACCTACCAGGACATTACTACCCCTTGTTCTAGCAGTCTTGGGTGTATTGTTTGCTGCCTCCATTTTTGTTTTTTGTTTTTTTTTCTCTTGTACTTCATAATGTTGCTTTTTATGTCTTTTGTTTTGATTTTGTTTGAATGCATGACATTGCATGTGCATATGCATTGTGATGCCACAACACTGTTGTTATACAGTACATGCACAAATAAACTAACACATAACATCATTTTATCTTAAGAAAAAACTATGGGTGCAGTGTTCGAACTGGTGGTGTTTAAAAAAATGGAAAAAAGTTTGTTTTATTATCTTGTGGTCTATATCTCTGACTTGAGCAGAAGTTAAAGCTAGAGACATTTATCAATTTTTTGTTTTTTCTTTTTTTTGATTCTTGTCAAGCTAGACGTGTTCTTCCTTCTCGTGACTCTTCTGAGTTTTGGTGCCTGGAAAGTGTATTTTGTTTTGACAGGCTGTTGTATAATTTCTCTGCCATTGTCTGTGAATATGTTAGTGGCAACAGTCCACAAAAATCCTGTCAGCCAAATGAAGAACTTTCTAGGAGATCATTTTTATACTCTGAACGCTTAGTCAGCAAAGTAGCAGCTAGCTTGTGTTTCATTATGTTTGTAGTCAGCTGGCAATTGTCAACTATCAGCTTCAATATCTCTTTTTTCTGTACAGCTAGACAAATGTCAAGCAACTGGCAGCTGCCCTGCTCCTTATTAATCTGGGCAGCTGTGATATCCCACCTATCATCAGCTACCTTTCTGCCGATTCTCTTCTCAGCAGTGATTTGGTTTACCAAGTTCACCATTGAGGGCTCATGGCAGATGCTGTGCTTATATAAAAATGTGGTTTTGATCCCAGATTGAAGTTGAGTAAAGTTTTTAGTTTCACTGTTTTTGGACATTTTGGCATTATCATTTCATACATGTTTACCACAAATTCTTAATTTTGGACCCTCTTTCATGAATAAATATTAACTAGGTGTATGTATTTCCTGGTTACAAATCTGTGTTGTTGCTTTAGTTTGAATCTATTTAATTATTAGATAATTAACTTTTGCTACTAATAATTACATCAAAAATCAATGGGCAACTAGGAAATAAAAGTCTTTGTTTGTTTTTATGTGTCTGAGTAGATCATAACAGCCACAACTATTTTTACTGAACACTTGCTCTCATCTTTATCAAGAGGAAAAGACTGTACTGTCTGTGGCTGCACTTTTAGCCAATAAAGGTGTTTTCTCAACTAGTTCGCCTAGAGTAGTTTTTTGAAGTATGGATCAATTTCCCACCTAGTTCAATTCATTTTGGCAAATATGGACATGGCCATCACACTCTAATGTGGACCAAAATAACTGCACCAAGACTCTTTGGAAATGGTGGTCTTGGTGCAGTACCATGTGAACTCTGGAGCGGTTCACATCAGGTGTGAATCTGACATGGGACAGATCTAACCACAGGAAATACAAGGCATTATGGGAAAAATATGTGTGAGCTATGGTATTCACGCTATATTTTTCTGCTGGTAATTAGGCAGTCTTAGCATAAAAACAGCTCACACAATTACCAGTAAATCAAAGCAATCCTAGCACCTAATTCAGCTTCAGAGACTCCTTATCTCTCTCATAATCACATAGCAGTTGACCACTTTCAAAAAGGAAAAAAGAGTAAATTCACTTGTGATTGGGTCTAAGCATATACAGACTTGGCATGAAACAAACGCCCTGTGTGACTCACAATCAAACCCACTAATGTAACACTGAAACAAGGATCCATACAGGTGGGCCTTGCTGTCAATGCAGTTTCTCCTAGGGCAGGATGCATGATGCAGGCACATTAACTTTGGTACTATATAGTAAATGTTAATCAGACATTTCAAAATGAACATTATTAACAAATATGTTCAAGTCTTAAGACAGTAGGCATGTGATTTATGATCATCTAACTAGAGGTTACTTTCATATACTAGGCTACTGGAGAGTAAACACACAACATCATATAGTGAAATGAAACTCACCTGACACTTCAACCATCTAAATGAAAGTGAGGAAAATAACTGTGTGCCCTCAGCCTAGGTAAAATGCATCATTTCCGTAGCATGTGCAGTAGAGCACATTTTCGTATAATCAAGTCGTTATCAGATAATAGCCATTCTGCTCACAGACCAATGTTTGGTAAAGAAACCACATAATTATTGCATAAAGGGGGTGCTGCATATACTCAGTTCTTATCAACCGTCCATTATGAAAAATTGTGAAAAAAAACCACAAAACACTTGCAAGGTATTTATTGTTGGGTTGTGAAACAAATTAACTAAATTTACTAATCAAATCCTGATTCAGCACAAAGAAAAATGATTTTGAGTGTTTAAACACCTGAAGTGGACTTAGTCACTCTTTCATGTGAGGAAAAAATTTCAGTCTGAATAATTATGAGCCTTTACTGACACACATGTTCCCAATAGTCTCCCTCACATCATATTAAAGAGAATGTAGGGTCTTACTGGTGATAACTTTCAATTCTGTCCAAAAAAAGCCTTCCACAATCTCAAAAAAACGTAAAAATACATTTTTAGTTTTTGTAATGGGTGAAGCATGGTTTATGCATATCACTCTAAGGTAAGCAATAAAGAAAAAACCCTTGTGGCTCATTGGTTGGATTTCTTTTGCAAAAGAATTTTTTTTTGTAATAATTGGTGAATCCAACAGAACAGTTTTGAATAGAAGCACACACTTGATTTTAGTATGTTAATAAAATATACATTTGGATAAAAAATGTCTAGACATTGTCCTGTGCTATTATAAAAGCAATACTTCAATCATACACTAGATAGATAGATAGATAGATAGATAGATAGATAGATAGATAGATAGATAGATAGATAGATAGATAGATAGATAGATAGATAGATAGATAGATAGATAGATAGATAGAACTGTAATATAGAGATAGAAAAGAGACTTTCTGTGTATAAAAAGTGCAGCTTCAAGCTTGTCATTGTTGAAAGGATAAAAATGAAGTCACCTTCCACTCCAATTAGAAACTTCCTGCTGAAGCGGAGAATCTTGATTTTCACAGATAAGTTGATGCAAAATTAATGAAGACTGTCAGAGCTCAATGGATCAAATCAGGGCAATCATGTCTCACCAATAACCAAAAAAACTGTGCGAGATTGCTAGGAAAAAAATGAGGTTTGCTGCCTGATAACCTGACAAGTTAATGAGGTACTCCTCTTCTAATGGCCAGAAATTAGCTTCAGGGCAATGCTTGAAGAGTAGGATATATCTGATCCAAAAGTCACTTTGTCTCTTTACTATTCCAGGAGGCACTTTCACAATCAATCTAGCATCTGCCTAAGTGTTGCTCTGTCAAGAATGATATTTTAAAGTCTGACAATTTTTTGAGTTTGCTGCGCTCCCCCCTGCCCCCCTCCCCCCAAAAAAAACTTGCTAGCTCTTTATAGCATGTATTTAATTCTTTAACTTATTGGAGTGCAAGAGAAAATAAAACTGCTTTTTTTGGCATCCAGAAACAGTATTGTTTTCAGAACCTAACCAGTTTTCTAACACCAACCATCTGTAACAAATAATCTTATCAATAAGGTATAACTAATTATTATTAGTATAATAATAATAATAATATAATATTCTTAAATAGAATTCTCACAGCTTCAGAATGAATGTCAGATTTGCTAGTGATACATACGGTATACTGCATTTTCTAACTAGATTTAATAAAATAGCCTTTAAAACAATAAAGCTCAAAATGAACCTCAAAAGTTTGTCTCAGCTATTGGCACCATATGCTGGCTAGGGTTGTGGAGATACTGTATAGAGGGAATTTATAGCCACTTCAAAATTGACTGGAATGATATAGCATGTGCTTTTGCTTCTCTGTTAAACTGTTTATTAAAATATTTTGATTTGTTTATGGTGAAAAACACTGGGAAAACCTTATTATTATCTGCAAAGAATCAGCAAAAAAGGAGATTTTTGTGTATCAGTTTCAGGTTTATGCTCATTTACAGTCGCTACAGGTTGTTAATTTCACTTTAGTGAGCATTAGAATAAAGATATTATACAGTGCATTATAGCCTTTTAGGAACATCATCAGCTATAATTAAACGAATCAGACACCAATTTTTTTTAAATGTGCAGGTAATGTAGATTATGTGCTAAAGTACATTCCCAGATTGCTGTCTCAAGCTCCAATATGACTTCTAAGTTGCACTGAATAAATGCATTGACTAAATAAATAAATGGTATTTAAATTTACATCACTAAATAGTAAGATGTTTTTGTTAATTTTCTTTCCGCTCCTATTCATTACTCAGGCAGCACTGCAGTTAATGTATTTGTGCTGGTACTTGACAGTGTTACACTAAAGTTCAATATCATAAAGCACAGACAAGCTGCCTTAAGCACTATTGAAATAGAATTGGATGCACAGTAGCAAAACTAAATTTTACAATTTGGCCTGTATTTTAGTTGTATTTTATATCCATCAAATAGTACAGTTTTGTAACCTAATCTCAAAAGGTGACTGGGATTGTCAAACTCAAAAGAGAGGACATCCCAAGAGTCAACTAATGGAAAACACTGAAAAGCTGCTGCCTCACCACATGCCATACTCCTCACATAGCATAATTATTATTTGTAATTAATTATAAAGTTATACTATTTGAGAACATTACAAAATACACATTTTGTTGAAAAGGAGACTTTCAGACAAACACAGAACATTATAACATATTCAACAACCAACATTTCTAGTTGAAATTTGAATTTATTTGGTTTCAACCCCAACAGTCCTAATAGGTGGACTCCCGTTGCTAAATTAGCCTTGGTGTGTGTTTGTGTAAGCATGTTCAGTAGCACCATGTCCACGGATTGTAACAATCTTGTACCATGACCCTGCTCTGGAAAAGCACATTTTGAGAATGGATGGACAATTTTCACTATATTGACAGGTTAATTCATGTGTTGCAGGAATGCTTTTTAAAACACAGTGGAAATCTCCATTATAATGTTTCCAAGAAGGACGTCTCTTATTAAAATAAGCCCGAGGGAGTCCAGTCATGTGCACAACTCAGTCCATTATGAGAAAAATAAATAAAATATGCTATAGCTTTTGCTTATGAAAAGTAGAATCATTTGCATAACATTCATTTGAAACACATCATTTTACACCATTCAACATAAAGATAAATAGTATAATCCATAACACAACCTACATCTGTATAGATCCATTCATCCATCCATTTTCCAACCCGCTGAATCCGAACACAGGGTCACGGGGGTCTGCTGGAGCCAATCCCAGCCAACACAGGGCACAAGGCAGGAACCAATCCCGGGCAGGGTGCCAACCCACCGCAGGACCATCTGTATAGATCAAAAGTTTCAAACAGATAGACATAAAAGTATAAGTAGCTTCATTAACACCTTCTTAGCTACTGATAAGGTAATAATAAAATGCTCAGAAGACTACTACAGAACATTAGAGGCTACTGCAGAATATTTATAAAGGGTGCACCTCCTAGGGGCTACAAAGGATACCATGTTCTTTAATTGAGAGTTGGAGCTACAGGATTAAAGAGTAAAGACTTCCAGAGGAAGCTATGGGAAGAAAAGTACAAAACCTGTAGAGGATGCTCCTGAACCCAGACATTAGTCCAAGGTCTGCATCAGGTAGGAATCAAGAGGAATTCCTTCCAGGGAGCCAATGAATCTAGACTTGGGAAGAGTTCACTGGTGGGAGGACGCAATAGTATAGAACAGGGGTAGGCAATGTCGGTCCTGGTGAGCTGCAGTGGCTACAGGTTTTCATTCCAACCCAATTGCTTAATTAGAAACCAATCATTGCCAATCTCAGACCTTATTTAATTTTATGGCTTGTTAGTCTGCAATGTAAGGCTCTTATATTGTAGATTTTTTTCCTTTCCAAGGATATCATCCAAATGATTTGAAGCTTAAAACAGATCATTTTCAGTCTGTCACATTATTCTATTAAGAGTTTTATTAAATCAAACAGTGCATGATGAACACACACAGATGTAATTGGAAAAAAGCTAGCTGGAGAACTGCTGGCTGCTTTGTCTTTTACATCTTATTGCTAATAAGGAGCAATTAAAACACTGAATGCAGCAGTTTAAGATTGAAATAAGCAATTAAGGTTGGAGAACCTTAACAAGCGAGACCACTAAAATGAAGCATCAAAATGTCACTTAAGCAATATGTGCTTCATCAGCAATAATAGAGTTCTCGTTAAGGAACTGGGTTGGAACAAAAACCTGCACATACTGCGGCTCTCCAGGACTGACATTGCCCACCCCTGGTATAGAAAAGTGTGAGAGAGACACTGGACATAAGAAAGTGAGTAATAGGTGTGCCAGTTTATGGCAGAGATCCAGACCTGTGGAGCAAGGTTTCATTTCTTTTTGGTTATTGTTCATGTTTTTTATATTTTGTCACTTTGAATTTATTTTTGATCCTAGAGAAAGTACAAAATCATTCTGTACTATTACAGGGAATATTTTTATTCATTACTGCTTCTCATGTGTTTTTTACATTTCAAGATGCCTTAGGACTTTCTCTATTTTGTGCATTTCTACTATGAGGAAATCACAAGAACAACAAAAATATTGGAGTAGCCACTCCATATACTTAGAAATCAATAAAAAAATGAAGCAAATATTGTCTCAAGACAATATTGTCTCAGATCAAAAGCAATACAGAGCTGAATAATAGAGGAAAAAAATTGCATTTATTTATGGTTAGAGGAGGAAGTGAGGTCAGCAGACCTGGGAACAGAAGTAAGAAGAGCTGGGAGAGGAAGCGAGGTCATGAGAGCCGGGAGCGAAAGTGACACGCTCAGGCGGGACTTCCTTCTGAAGGTTTGCAGAGGAGTAACCTGTAAACTGTCTCCTAATCGTGTGTGCTTGACACTACACACATTTCCAGTAAACTCATTCAATGCTGTTCTCCTTATTGGCATAGTATTCCCTTTAAATATTGTTCATTCTTTCTTAGATTTTCTCCTTTACTAATGAATGCTTTCTGTATTATGTCAAATGTATTGATTGACTATATATTATACAACAATGACACAGTGATTATTAGCACATTATAAAAATTTGAGAAGAACACGTCATTCAACCCAAAAAAGTTTTCTAATCCATTCCTATCTACCTAATTTTTCAATAATAACTTCAGGTCAGGTTTTGAAAATAACTAAATTCCTACTCTTTCCTAACACTTTCAGTTCCCTTCAGGAGCCTTCTGAACCCACCACCACTGATAATATTTCTGAAGGATGAGCTTGGCAAATGAGGACACCAAACAAAGCAAGGGGAAGGTGAAACTCTGCTCAGTGCTTTTATTAAAACTAATCAAAACAAAAGTGTCCAAAAAGTGCAGTACATCCAAATGTTCAATAAATAAACAATTCGCTAAAAAGTGAACTGTGGAGGTTAAAATTCAAATAAATCCATTAAAAACAAGGTTAAAACAACACAAACGTCTTCTTTGAAATTCTTAATCCGTGGTGCTTTCCTTTAAAAACTGACGGCATTCTGGTTTATCCTACTCAGACCTCGCAGCACGGAGAGACGTCAACTAACAGGCACAGACACCTTTCAATCCTGGTTCATGTCCCCGCTGCCCGATTCATGGTGAGCCAGTGGACCCTGTTGTGCTCTGCGCTAATTGCTGCCAAACGCTGATTCCATCTAGTGTGAGAAAAATCCTGGCCATACGCTACTTCCTGGGGTTCCATTCCCATCTCCCATCTCCCATCTCCTCTCTCTCTCTCTCTCTCTCTATTTGTCTTTGATCTCTCTTGAGGTTCACTTTTATATGCTGGGGAGCGTTTGAAGGTGTGATTGCTTGATTGATGCCCTTTACTGATAATGAGACAATCAGACCACCTCGTACCAACCTGGAGCCGAGCACCTGCTACTCCCTAGCATGAAAACATCTAATTATTTATTTATTTCCATTTTTTTGGGCTATGGACCTGCTATGCCACACTCTATACCACATTACCTGGTAATTTATTCTATTTATCTATGTTTCTCTGGGTAAAGATAAACTTTCTAAGAATTCTGCAAATTTTATCGTTAACAAATTTCCAACTACATCTTGTGTTCTTATTGAATTTTGCTGATGTCTCGATTGTCCAGTGTCCTGTGTTTAAAAGTCACATCCAATTGCTGAGAAGTTAACAGGTTATGTATGTGACGGTTTTTCTTTGAATAACTGGTTGTCCAGTGGTTGCAAATTGTCTTTGTGTGAGTATGAGTGTGGTTATGTGCCTGAGTTGACTTTGCAACAACAGTTCACTTCCCCTTAGTGGCAACAAAATTGTCCATTGAATTGTAAAACATTTGGGACAAAAGCAACACTTGATTCAAGTGTAAATTAGATAAATATATACAAATACTAAATGGAGGATTATTTAAATTCAGTATTCTTTCATTTCAGAAACAAATGTTCTGTAATCTAGGCCGGTATTGTGTTTTGTTTTCCTTTAAACCAGAGGACACAGTTAAAATGTGTGGATTGTCCCCAGTTCCTCAGTTTCATAACCTATGGAAGTCTAAGAATGAGCAAAAGGAATGGAATTATGTCTTTTGGCATCCCACCCTTCTTTTAAACTTCTTCTTTTGTCTAAATTCTCTGAATCCAGTTAGGGGTTTTGACGGGGTAAGGGTCTCTAACAAAATTCAGTGCAAGATAAAAATGAACCCTCCATGAGTTGCAAGGTTCATTTTAGTATCACAGCTAATAACAGAAATGGGGGAAAACCTCACTTTATACTGTTGACCCTATACTGGATTAAGAGAGTTTGTATAAAGATGTGTGAATGAAAATGTGTGCTTGGAAAATAGTTTATTAGTCTTTAGACTGAAAACCATTAGTTTGCTTATTCAGTCTTTACTCCTAAAAAAATCAATTTAATTAATCAGTGGTCTTAAAAATATATGAAAAGTATGGTTTTAGATATAATGTCTTTTTGATAATAGAATTAGCAGAGATAAAACCATTCATGCATTTTCTGAATTGACTTCTTCTAGGGTATCATAATATGATAGTCATCTCAAAGCTGTCTAGCAACTTAATGTGCAGATCTTGTGGGAGAAAACAAGTAGATCTGGGGAAAAAACATACATATTCAAAGAGAATGTGCAAATGCCACACAGTCAATGACTAAGATGAAAACAAAATCATATTGCTGGAGATATGGGATCATTACGCTCAGGTAGATAAGTAAGATAAATTATAGATAATAATTGCTCCTGATCCCAAAGAGGAACAATAGGCAAATCTAAATGGCTTGGTATGTGTAATTGTAGGTGTTCATTTATACTCTATAAATAACTGGCATCCTGTTCATAGTTTGAGTTTATGAAATGGATAGATTGATGAATGTAGTATAAATGTAATATATATGAACTGCAGCTTCTTCATTATTTTATGTATTTTTAACTATTTCATTAATTTTAGTTTTTTGAAGCCCACAGTATAATATTATTGATTTGGTATTCTCCAAAAAAATTGCCTCTCACTGGAACTACATGGTTTTGAGAGTGCTATGCAGTAAAAAGACAGCCATTCATTAGTTCATTGTCATAATTCGCTCATCTTGATCAACATTGTGTTAACTAAGAATTTATTTTGTCATTACAAGGATTCATGGCAGATACTATTTAACATATCAAATTAAGTATTATTAACTCAATATGTTTAAATTCACAAATAAAATTGCTTGTAGCATGCATGTATGAGAACACTGTAACAAACTTTGAAAGAATATGAAGAAAACTGTGATTCCCAGGGTCCCTAGTTGCAATGATAACAGTAGTACAGAAATGGGAATTGCAACTGGCAGCAATTACCAGATGGCCTGGGGAATCACAAGTCAAGCAGAGAAGTAAAAAGGAGCATCTGGGTGAACTTCATTGTATTCAGGAAAAGTATGTTCATTTAATTGCATATTTCTTTAGCATTGTAAATCATTTCCAAATTACATTCGGCGTTAGTAAATATAGGATGCAATGAAACTGGAATCAATTATAAAAGGATAAAAGAAATAACAGAAAAGGCCTTTGAAAAAGTGCTAGAGGTCATTTTCAATAAATCCCTGACATCATTTAGGCAATATGGGAAAGCAATAAAAAAGTGAATAGAATGTCAGCTTTTATTTTCAGAGCAATGAACTGAAAATTGGAAAAAGTCATTTTAAAATTATACAAACCATTAGCGAGCCTATATCTTGAGTAATATATTCAGCTCTAGCCATCAACCTTTTGAAACTCTAGGTGCATAAAAGACAAAAAAAAGCCTGGGCAATTAAACTAGTGTGTAAACTCAAAATGACTCAAATTATTATTATTTTTTCAGTCCAGAAAAGCATTTAGTAGGGTGAACAGCAAATTTATTACAACTCTAAAGCTATATAGTTACAATAGATAATAAAAAAGGGACAAGAAGGTGTCATGCTACATTCCTTTAACAGATTAACACCGCATTAAAGATACACCCCTGAAGTCTAATCTCACTATAATAAAAAAAGAAGAGATAGTCCTTTTTTGATGTAACCTAGCCAGTCTTTTATATGGGGTATAGCTAAAGGTATTCACTGTTCTGAAACAGAGCAATTATTGGAAAAATAAACATTGCAAAGTAAAGCGGAAACCCATGCCCTTATGAATTCTTAAACAGTACACTGTATGTAGTGTATGCTTCTTTAACATTTTTATATAGCATTCAGCCTTCTGTTTTTTCACACGTGAAAGCTGACAGTACCTTAATACAGATTCTCCAGAATAATAAATGCAGACCACTGAGGTGCAGCATGAGAGAGATGAGTGGTTTGCTCTATATGAAAAGAAAATGAAAGACTATGATGAATGTATGATGCATTCTCCTGCTCCTTTTATATCTCAGCAGTTTCTTCAATGCAGGAAAAGGCTATCATTAGACAGCGGGATCACGTTTTCACTCCCAGCATTACTTACCACATATTCTTAACAGCAGGAAGCAATATCTTAGCCTTTAAGATGTATTTGACAATGTACAAGTATGCAAGGCATCAGTGTGCTTATCTGAGCAAACTCACTGCTTCTGTAGCTTACTGAGTTCTTTCTAAAACAAACGGTGGCTTCTCCATGTGTAAAGAATCTGGTGTATACGTAGATTATGTTGTAATTTATAAACTTAACCTACTCCATTATTTTTTCTACATTTCATTTTGTGGCTTTTCCAAAACTGCCTTGAATTTTTGTCTCTTTTTCCATTTGTATTTTTCTGTATTGAGAATAAATAAAACAACAAACTAAGCTGTATCAACCATCCATTTTCCTAACCCATTTATCCAGAGCAGGTTTGCCGGGATCAAAACAAGCATTAGGTGCTGTGGCAGAAGCGCTTGGTTGGTGCCGACCCGACACAGACTGACGCCGGGGGCACAGGTGAAAATGAAAATAAAGATTTTATTTTTCTTCCACTGGGGGTTCATGTCTTCCCCGTGTCCCTCAGCTACAGCACAGTCCCAAAACACACCAAACGAAAACAGCAACACGTTCTTCTTCCTCCACTCCTCCCAGGAAGCTTTTGTCCTCCTCCTCCTCCCGACTCTGGCGCCTCGAGTAGTGGCTGCACTCTTTTCTTATAGCCCACCTAGAAGTGCTTCAGGTGATAATTAACCTAATTCAGGCTGCCTTCTGAGTGTGGCTGCATTCATAGAGAGTCAAGGCTGGGGGGCTGTCAAGAGGCAGGGCCTGTTAAAGCCCATTGCGGCACTTCCTGTGTGATTTTGGGCTATACAAAAATAAATTGTATTGTATTGTATTCCACCCCACACAGGCTTGTTAAGCCGTGCAGCTCCTCCCGGTGGTGGCCACGGAGCCCAACAGGGCTGAGCCCTGAAGTCCCAGGCCTGTGTCTGGCATGGGTCCTGGCCGTCCACCACAGCGCAAAGCAGGAACAAGTTGTGGATAGGGCATCAGTCTAATGCAGGGTAAACATGACACACACTAAGCCACAGACAGAACATGTAAACTCTACGCAGGAACTATGAAGAACACAAACCTTTGTCTTCTTGTTGCAAGGCAGCAGAAATCCCACTGTGCCACTCTAACTTGTAACTTGCAAGGCAATACTGGAACCTCAACTCAAAAGATTTGAATTGTATAGTTTGACAGAATTCACACATAGTTTGGCTTCGGTGCTGCTTAGGGTGCACAACCAACCACAACAGAAAGTCTTCAAGCAATGCGTTAATATCAGACATGAAAAATATTTATTTATCCAAAGAAGATGAAAGGAAAATATTTTTAGTTATCAGATATTGAGCTTCTTTTACATTTGAAATATTGTTTGTTCAGTATATTAGCCCGTGTTCTTGTTAGCAATGTTTGGATCCTGTCAAATATTTAAATCCCTACACTTCTAGCCAGAAACCATGGTGAAGTTTTATTCCTCAGAATTTCCAGAAGTATAAATGACCATTAGTCTTTTTGCCCCTCTTTTAAAGTGACCCTTGGTCAATTACCAAAAAATACCACACTCTAATTCTTGGTCTTGATTTTAGTGGGTTTGTCAGATTCCCAGGAATTCCTGTTCCCTTCAGGAGCATGGTGTTCTCTAGACACCTCTAGTCCTCTCCTTAAAAAGAAAAGAAGAACATGATTTGAGGAACCTGTAGCTCCTTAACTTTTTCCCAGTGCTTCCAACTTGGTCTTACAGGAAGGAAACTGTTAGGTTTATCTTTTATACAGATTTATTCCTTAGTTTTTAATTTTATTTATAAACCTTGTAAAGCCTGATTCTTGCAGATTACTGTGCAGTATATTTAATAACTTCACATAGCTTTGACTACTACACACCTTCATAGACAGGCTTTTCACTAGTAGATTAATCAACCATCTGATGATTTTTGTCTTTTGCACTATTTATGCCAGCCATTTTATCATTAGTTTTCTTTTTTTTTTTGCTGGTTTATACAGTGGTTTCCCTGGATTCAAGATGGATGCCACTTCATGACATCTACGAATGTGGTTACCTGTAATGATTAATGTGATTATGTAGTGGGCATATGGGGTGATCACTCAGTCTTTGCAGCCATATCATCATTATATACAGTAAGTTGACCTGGTCATATTGTCAGTCTAGTCCTTTTTTGAAAAGCTGGACTTTGTCATCTTAACGTTAAATTTCTTAAACAGTGTGTTTTGAAGAACTTTTACCTTCTGTGCACATGCTTTTGCACATTGCTTTCCTTTTTGTTTTTGAGCACATATTTGTATTTAACATTTTCAAATCCACTTAAGTCTATACAGTGTAATGGGGTCAGAGCTTCTCAGCAGCCCTAGGAGAAAGGCAGTTAAAGAGGGCATCAGTTCATTGCAGTACCAACTGTTGTGTGCATGCACTCAGGGCCAGTTGGAAATTCCCAATTAGCTTGTTATGTGGGAGGAAAAATTAAGAAACCTGTGGAAGAGTGCCACTGTGTTGTATGTGATTGTTCAGTAATGCTTGTGTCAGTTATTTTATGTTCAGTTATCAATTATTGTGGTCTGCTTCTTTTGGGATGTTTGACGTCTTCATGGGAGATTGTAAGTGGACTTGTGAAAAGTGGCATACCTATCGGTACTACTGTCCATTTACATCACAAACTGATCACCAGGCACTAACATCTTTGATGTCTTCTGGAGGTTCATGTCACAAAGTACTGCACAAGCACCGCTGGGGTGCGGGTCTCCAAAGGTACCATTTTTAAGTTTAAGGACGGGACAATGTAGTGGTTGATTTGTTGTCACATTCTGTTCTTCAGCCCCTACCACTATGTAGATTGATCATGAGGAGGATCTGATTCGCTTGCTGCATACTCCACTACAAGATTTAGTATCGCTTCAGGAACTTACAAAAGAATCTGCCTTGGACCCAGTTTTCACAGTCCTAAGACAGTATATTGCTAATGGCTGGCCATCAGAAGTGACCCCTAACCTCCAAACTTACATACGATTTAAAAATGAGCTTTAATGTTGGAATGAGACTTGTCTAGCATGTGGACATCAAACTGTTTTGCCCAGCAGCCTCAAGGGTCGCGTTTTGATCATAGCCACATCGGAATTGTAAAACTAAAGCAACACTGCAGTGACCTAGTATGGTGGCCTGGCATTGACCGAGAATTAGAGGAACTGGTGGTTAAGTGTGCATAAGGTTTAATAAGTGGTAAGACTGTGCCCTCACCAATGCCTAGAATAATCAACCTTGGCCACATATTCATGTAGATATCTGAGGTGAATTAAAAGGTTTGCCCCATTACTAGCACTTCCTGGCAGTAGCAAAGCACTTCCATGAAAAGTGGCCAGAGGTTATTCCCATAGCCTCAGTCACAGCAGAGTCATTCATTGGTTTGCTGGACACACTGTTTGCTCACTGGGGGTTACCAAAATGCATTACAACAGATAATGGTCCACAGTTCACCTCTGCCATGTTCACTGATTTTATCATCCCTAGGCTAATGGAGAGGTTGAACGTTTAATTCCGTCCCTAAAGAATGGCATCAGGGCCCACCTGGTACAGGGTTTCTCTTTTAATGAAGCATCGTCATAGACCATGCTGCATTATTGAACTGCTCAGTATATTACGACTGGTGTTTCCCCTGCCAAACTTATGCTCAGCCATGAGCTGGAGCTATCTTTGCACAGCTATCTTCATCCCACTACAGCAACCAAGTCAGTCAATAGTGCAATAACAACAAGCAAAGTCTCAGCACAAGTTCAACAGGAGGAGGAGAATACTGCTTCCCAATTTAAAGGTAATGGACTGGGTCAGGATCTGCTGCCCACATCACTCTGATAAGTCTCACTCCTCCTGGTCAGCACCCTTTCAGAATAAGACCCAGCTTGGACCTGTAACCTTACAGTTAGGGTCTGGTTGGCATGTCAGCATGCTGCACAAGGTGCCACCCCCTTCAGGGTCTGACATCATCATCAAAGAGAACCTTAGCCCATGTGGCACAACTTGGATGTCCCAACCCCTGTTCTTCTTCCCCAGAATATCAATCGTTAACTCATGGCCTGCAGTGGGCACCCAATATCTTGAGCAGCTAGGCTACGTTCACGGTCTGCTCACTATCAAGAGTTTTTGACCTCTTTTCACACCTAATTCAATTGGTGGAGGAGTGGGGGGAATGCATGTGATTGTTTAGTGATGTTTTTGTCAATTATTTTATGTTCAGTTATCGATTATTGTGGTCTGTGCATTTTGAGACGTATTATGTCAACAGGTGAGGGTGTGAGTATCAAACACGGTACATGAAGTTAGTTAAATGGGTCTAGTGAATAAACAGCATTAGAAATGCACTTCTGAGTGTGTCCATTCTTAAGAACACTACACACTGTTTTAGTTTTCTTTAAGGCTGATATTTTTCTTAGATGTATGTTATCTAAATGATGATTTAAGTGCCTGCTTTGTTGGTAATTACACAAAATTATATAATATATAATTTTACTTTCACAGTATGGATGAATTAATAACATTTTCAGCAGTGCCCGAGTCCACCAGAAGCTTAGTGTGAAATGTATCATCTAAACAGACAGATAAAGACAGATGGTTGTTAATTTGGGGTTGAAAGTGATTACTCACCCTAAGAATTCCTCCACAGGGTGGGCTAATTAGTTCCCCAGCAATTAAGGATATATACAGGATTTCTGAAATGACCTTAACTTCACAGTAAAAACACAATCCTTCTTGAATTTTTCCTCTTTCACACTAATAAATGATTTTCCTAGTTCCATCATACGCTCTGAATTTCTATTTTCTCTTGGAACATTAGACTGAAATACCCTCACCATGTACATAATTTTACTTCTTTCTGTCAGTCTTATTTCATTTTTTAAGCAAAAAATCTTCCAAAGAGTAGTGTGAATAGTTAATTTATCTTTTATTTCATCCAAGTGCCTATTATTGAAAAAAAGCATCATCATTTCATCTAGAGCTTTTTCCTTGCTTTAAATTTAGCAGCCCATTGCTGGCACCTGCCCTTCCCTCTGGTGCACTACAAGGTGAATGAAACTCTTGCTGAAAGATTTCCCAGCATGGACTACAGCAAGCCAACATCACGGTGGCCCATTCCAGAGGTCTTTCCATGAAAAGAAAAATAATAAAGTGTACTGTGGATTTTTCCAAGCCAAAGGAGGTAGGTTGTCTTTCAAATATGATTTTACACTGATTTGAAATCCCTCTGCAACTAATTGGCTCTGCCGATTAGTGGGTATTGAATTTGTTGTTTTGAAGCTGTAACAATCGGTGCTGTTAGAACAGCAACTCTCATATTCTGCTCCAACACTCCCAGCTCAACCACTAATTAAGGAACAGTTTTGCTAAACTGCAAAACTTGTGCCTGGAGATTTTCTATTTGATTAATGCAGGCTGCCATGTTTATAGCGAGTCACTCATTTTTAATAGTTTGAAAACACGTCATGTCTGCTACAATGTAGGAGTTAGGATGGATAGGATGTTTACAACAGAGCAGCAGAGAGTAGTTGTTATGTCATTTCCAAAGGTTAGTGATACTGGTTAAGGTCAAAACACTAAATCAGAAATAAGCTACCAAGTTTAAAGACCACAACAAATTCTCTCAGTTATTATTGCAAATGTCAGACAATTACTTAGAAGGAGTTGAATCTTAAATAACCACTCATGACATCACTTGTCATGCATCATGCAGTTCACATGCCAGAAGCAAGCAGCATTATAACAACCAGTACATAAAATAGTGACATTACTGAAAAACTACTGAAAAATGATATAATAAAAAAATAAAATAAACAAAATATGAAGTCATTGCTCTAATTCTGATACCAGTTAACCAGCATAGAAGCATTACCAAAGCTGACGAACAAGACACATACAGGTAGGTAAAGTTGAATTTAAAAGTAACCCCCTCACCACTTACGCAAAAATAAAACATTCTTTTTTCTTTAAAAAAATTCTGATGAGAGAGTTCCAGTAGCATCTGTTATTTGTACTTTATTGCTACATTATATATATTAAACAATGTGTATAATTTTTTGCTAATACTGCATATTTTTTATTTTGTTTTTCAACATTACTGTATGTTTATAGCAAATAACATTTTATATTATTTCAATACCACCTTTGTGATTAGTGTATAACAGGGGTGGCCAACTCCTATCCCGGAGAGGCACAGTGGCTACAGGTTTTCATTCTAACTATTTTCTTAATTAGTGACTAGTTACTGCTACTAATTAACTCCATTTCATTTATTTGCCATTTAAGGCTCAGACCCTTTAAATCAGAGCTGAGCAATGTTGGTCCTGGAGGGCTGTATGGTTGCTTCAGGTTTTTGTTCCAATCAAATTGCTTCATGAGAAATCATTCATTGCTGATGCTTATTGCTCAAATTACATTTTTCTGCTTCATTTTAGTTGTATTGGTTGTTAAGATTTTGAATACTTAATTGCTTATTTTACTCTGAAACAGCTGTATTCATTGTTTTAACTGCTCCTTATTCACAATAAGATGCAAATGATAAAGGAACCAGCAGTTCTACATCTAGCTTGTCTCCACTCCCTCCATGTGTATTCATTATTCACTATTTGCTTTGATTAAGTACTCAGAAGGAAACTGAAGATAAAATGAAGAACTGAAAATGACTTATCTGTTTTAGGCTTCAGATCTCTAGGATGATACATGTATCATTAGAAAGGTTAAAAAAATCTATGATTTAATAAAGAACTGATATGGTAGAGTTAAAACACTAACAAGCCATAAATAAGATCTGTTATTGGTGGGGATTGGTTTCTATTTGAGCAACTGGGTTGGAACAAAAACATGCAGCCACTGCGGCTCTCCGGGATCAGAGCTCGCCACCCCTGGTGTATAATTTACAGGGCATATAAACAGAAGCATACTTTATAAGAAAATATTGAATTCATTTGAATTGATTTTTTTAACAATTCACATTTTATCCAAACATTTAAAAAAGTCCCACATTTCTTATTACCTGTTGAAAGATACAGAAATAAAATTAACAACACCAGAAAACCATAGCTTTTTTATCTACCTTGAATCTTCAAAATACCAGATTTTTTTATTTAACCAGAGGCGAAAACATTACAATATTGAACACTGTCAACTTAATTCCATCTAAGATTTAGTTACCACTTACTGTACATCATGTTATTCCTCTCTTCTGAACTTACTGTATATTTACAGAAGGTTCTTGCAAACTACCAGATATAACTAATGCAGCAGTCAGTATGTTTCACAACTTAAAATGTATCAGAGCAATTTTAACAAAATCAACAGTAGGCAGGGGCAGCTGTATGTGTCATATTTTCTTGCTACTTAAATATCTTGTCATTTATTTTCACTCAAAAAGGAGATCTGGAACTGAGCAGATACAGTAACTGTATATTAACTATGAATTGAAAAGATGCCAGGCTTCTGAACATAAAGCTCACAAATGAAATGACAATGGGGAGTTGTATGGTTTTTTGCAGGTGTGAGGTCTGTTTAACCACAACAGATGTTCAGTGTGTCCTAATAGCTGTCACAGCTGTTTTAGAAAAGCAGTACCATGCTGAGAAGGGAGTTCAACTCTTTTCTTATTTTTGCTGCTGTCTCTGAAATATGGCATGTTGGCAAAATAACTGCATACATCTGGAAGTGTGTTTACATGAAAGAAACAGTGAAGGCCTACATTAGCATATATTTACAAAAGTAAAATATAGGTAAAAGTGAATTCCAAGATAAAAAGATAAAGAAAAAAAATCTAACATTTTTTCTGTTAGCCTTCATCATGTGACTGTAAAAAGAAAACAACGATTTTGAAATGTCACAGCATGGCCAGACATCCCAAGTCTATTGGAAGTTGCACTAATCTCCCAGAAATCATAGTCTCCTTCCTGATTCATGCAAGTGATTCATAATCATCCAGAATTTGCCCTCTGCTCCAGGAAGTGATCTGCAATCTCATGGAAATCACCCTTGCTTAAAATTTTGCTGTTGGCCCATGTTGGTCAATGAATTATTTAATAACTAACTACAGTATCTATTGAAGACATGTAATAGAATTACATAAAAATATTTGCTGTCACTTGCTCTATGTGTACTTTCAGTGCTTTTTCTTTGGATATGCATGTGTCTGAACCCCTCTTCTTAAAAGAGAACTCTCTTTCTTGAGCACATTCCTGTAAAATTTGCTTCTCAGACTTTCTCACCTCCTGTCCACTTTTACACTTACCATCTTTGAAGACGACTCTCTCAGCATGTGCATCTCATACTTGCACATCCTTGATCATTGCATCAACAAAGCGTAACTAACCAATCACACCAAAGCCCAACTGACCGATCAGATTGCTCTGAGGGACTGGCCATACAGACTTTTGAGTTTTATTATGTAGCAGATTTAGCTGAGAGAGAAAAAAAACTTATCTGATAGATTTTCATGGCACACATAACACATCCCTTAAATCAGTAACTGCAAGGTACATGTGTCCATACACAATTATAAATGTAGAAACACCAGTCTGAATGGGCAATTTATTAGGAATCTAGCAACTTCTTAAATTTATGTAGTTATATCTATATTTTTATCAACCCTTTAGACTAGTGTTGATTATGGATATGGATAATTGTTTGTTACAATTCTCATAGTTTTTTGTGTTGTTTTCATTTATACCCTTTCTTTCTATCTGTAATAGACATTAATTAGACCAGGGGTCACCAAGTCTGGTCCTGGAGGACCACTGTGGCTGCAGGTTTTCATTCTAACCCTTTTCTTAATGAGTGACCTGATTTTGCTGCTAATTAACTTCTTTTAAACTAATTTCATTTGACTTGATCTTGAAGACTCAGACCCCTTAATTGTTTCTTTTTCAAAATGAGCTACAACAACTGGTGTCCATCATACAATATCTGAAAATAAAGAAAGATGAAGATCTCAAGAATGTCGATCTTCTCAGGTCCCCAAAACATTTTAACACTGCTCTTAGAAAGAGAAAATCAACAATCTCAGAAATGTCTGCTAATGCACCACGAGAGCAGCAGCAAGCCACAAAATTAAAGAACGGGTTTAATTAACAACAAGAATTGGCACCTCATTAAGCAACCGGTTGGAGTGAAATTGGTGGGAGTTTGACGCCATGTCTTAGTTGGTTTTCTGTTGGCTCCTTCACTTCGTATTTCATTTCTGTTTGGGTGCCATTTAAGGAAAGAAATGAAGCAATTCAGAGGAATGATGAAGAAATTCAGGGGAACAAATCTTAAAAAGCCAATTCAATTAAAATGAATTCACAAGAGGTTAATTAGCAGCACAAACAGGGCACTTATTAAAAAGGGTTAGAATGAAAACCTGCAGCCATAGTGGTCCTCCAGGCCTTGGTGACCCCTGCATTAGACTCTGAACTCCTTTGCTGCTCTTTTTATTTTGTTTATAGAAGAGGAGAAGCTGGGTCCCACAAGACAAACTTAAAATAAAGAAACTTTGCTTTGTAAGGGAAAGAGAAAGAAAGAATGCATTTTTCATTTTAATTCTGTCTGATTTAAAAATAAATTCTCCTTTAGATTTAGTTATTGTTGTTTTATTAGAAGGAACAAGCAACATGAACTGAGTAATGCACCCAGAAAACTAGCACAGATCTATATTGTGCCTTTTGTATTGAGACATCTTACTCTTAGAAGTTAATACTTTTTTATTGTTTGGTTCTCACGGGTCTGTACTTTGATTTCAGTGTCACCTATATAACTTTCCCTCCTTTGATTTTCTTAGTAGTAACAGTCTAGTGCAATGTTTTGATCCCTCTGAAGAATTTTCTGTGATTTTTTAATTTCTTTATCTTTAGTCCAGCTGTTCCATCGTAGAAGAGGTTATAAATTTGTGTTTTGATTTCAGGCCCTCAGATATCAGTATGGAAAACATTTATGATATCTGTTGTTCTAGTCATGGCAAGAGCTAATAATAGTTTGTGTTCTTCCACTTTATTGGGATGTCTTGACTTTTGTATATCTCTTTTTACCTCAACTCTGAGTTGGAGATCTGTCTTTTGTTGTAAGAAGGATATTCTGACAATTACACCTGCACTGCCTTCTACTCCAATTTAGTTTGTGCTACTGTATCAAAATACTTTCATTTAACCAGCAAGTATCATGGGAAACAAAATTAGCATTTTTTTCATCTGCATGACTATATATTGACAAATTAGGATTCATTTTTAAATTTCTGCAGTGGTATGTGCAAACAATAACTTTTGACTTTTCCCTTCTTAATTAAATATCTACAGAAAATGGTTTATTTTGACTATGGATTGACTGTGCATTTCCCCTTGGGATTAATAAAGTATCTATCTATCTATCTATGGAAATGTATTCTTACAGCAAAAGAGCTCACATTAAAATACTGAATGGATAAATATATGTATAAGCCTTTTGTCATGCAGAAAATTATGATGACTTTCAAGTGGACTGAATAGTTTTGCAGGCCACCGTATATTTACTTGGATTGGAAACCTTTTCCAATATTTCTAACCTCTACTAACTTTCATTAATCCTTGCCAAACAATTACTAGTTATCTATGTAGAAACCAAAGAAAATTAATGTTATTCTTTTTTTGATTGAATAGATCATTAAATAATTTCATTTTAACCACCTTTATTTCACATTAGAGCAATTGCTTTTAATAATAATAATAATTCTTTACATTTATATAGTGCTTTTCTCACTACTTTTGCAGTACCTTTCACATAAAGGTTTATAAGAATCTTGATCAAACTTCTGAGCTATGAATCTGAAGTGAGGAACCCAATTAATTTTTAAAAAGCAATTAGATAAAATATTAACAACACTTAATTGTAAGCAAACTATGCTAGATTGATAGGCTAAAGGGTTTCTTCTTGCAACACCCCATCAACCCTAATATACTAGTCTAGAAATCATGTCACATTTTCTGCATGAGTACTGAAACCAGATCTTCAGAATACTAATGGCTGTCAGTACAGCAGATAAAACACTGTTCATTTACTGTGACAGTAGTAGATGTAAAGGGAAAGTGTATTCAAAACAGAAAGCAGGAAGTAGTTTTCATATAAATATTTGTGAGAATCTGGACCAAACTTTTAAGCTTTGAATCTGCAGTGAGGAACCCAATTACTTCTTAAAAAACAAGTACATAAAATATCAAGACAACATATTTTAGCTAATTAAACTAGATTGATGGTGTTTTTACACTGCAACTCCCCATTCAACCTAATATACTAGTTCAGCAGACATGTCACATCTTCTGATTCTGGTCTTCTGATTGTTCTAAACGCTAGTTACACAACTCTTAGCAGTCATTTATGGAACTAGGTGATTTCAGCTCCCTGGATCTCTTTCTTTAAATCTGTATCTTAAGCTTTATCAGTATTCATGTTTAAAACACACTTGGAGAACACATTTTACCTTTTTAAGTTAAATCAGTTTTACCTGCAGTTAAGTCTGCTAATAATGATTATGATTTTATTGTACTCCAGCAGACCCCCATGACACTGTGTTAGGATATAGTGGGTTGGACAATGGATGGATGGATATACTGTCACCTCTTACTTTTTTTTTTTTTTTTTAAATTTTATTAATTTTAATCATTCCATACAAATAGATCAGTTTTTACAAAAAAATAGGATTGAAAACAGATCGACCCCCATCCCTGAGAAAGAGAGCATGGCCAATGGGGTAAACCTTAAAGCTTGTAAACATACCTAAATTGATTAGTTTAATAGGGCAATAGAGATGAATGGAGAAGAGAAAAAAAATGCGTAGAGAATTGCTTCCTCAGTGCTTTAAGAGCTTATTCTAAAATATTATTGATTAGATCCTGCCAGGTTTTGAAAAAGTTCTGTACAGATCCTCTAACGGAGAATTAGATTTTTTCCAATTTCAAATAGTATAAAACATTGGTTTCCCACTGACTTAAAAGAGGAGAATTAGGATTCTTCCAGTTTAGCAAAATAAGTCTGCGTGCCAAAAGTGTAGTGAATGCAGTCACCGTTTGTTTGTCCTTCTCCACTTTAAGCCCATCTGGAAGAACATCAAACACAGCTGTTAATGGGTTAGGAGAGATTGTGACACGAAGAGAGGCACTTAAAAAGTTTGCTCCAAAATGATGTTAATTTGGTGCAGGCCCAAACATGTGACCCAGTGAGGCTTGGACTAGATTGCAGCGTTCGCAGGTTGGATCTTGTCCTGGAAACATTTTGGACAGTTTTAAGCAAGACAGATGTGCTCAATATATAATTTTGAATTGAATAATTGTATGCTTTGCGCATATGGAGGTCGAGTGAATTCTCTGTATTGCTATTTTCCACTTCTTTTCTGATATATTGATTAAGAGATCGTTTTCCCATTGTCCTCTTGGATCTTTAAAAGGGAGGGACTGTAAAATAATTTTATATGTTGCAGAGATGGTATTCAAGTCCTCGAAATTGAGCAATATTTTTTCCGGCATGGAGGAGGGTACAAGATGAGGAAAATCGGGCAGGTTCTGTTTAACAAAGTTCCTAATTTGAATATAGTGAAGGAAATGTATAGCTGGAAAGTTACATTTGGAATGTAATTGTTCATAGGATGCAAAGATGTTGTCTATATAAAGATCTCTAAGCAATTTAATCCCAAATTTAATTTTCCAGATATTAAAAACTGCATATGTTTGCGGGTTGAAACAGGTGGTTCTCTTGCAGGGGTGCCACAGATAAAAGATTCTCCATCTTAAAATGCTTTCTACATGAGTGAATGAAGCACAATTGGGTTATTAGTATATTGGCGATTACTTGCATTTATAGGGGCACAAAGCAGGGAATATAGACGTACTGCAGGATTTTACTTCTATTGCAGACCAAGCCTGAGTATGTTCATCTATTTGTGTCCAGGTTTTTATAGCTTGTATGTTTGCTGCCCAGTAATAAAACTGAAAGTTGGGTAGAGCCATGCCACCTTTTGCCTTAGGTCTTTGTAGGGTCGTTCTTCGGATACGTGGATGTTGTGAGTTCCAAATAAATGTGGTTATTGTTGAATCTAATTGCTTAAAAAACAATGTATTGATGTATATTGGAATGTTTTGAAATAAAAAAAGAAGCTTAGGAAGAATATTCATCTTAACAACGTTAATTCTTCCAGCTAGAGTGAGATGAAGGGTTGACCATCTATGCAATTCTTGCTTAATTTTTTCCATACAAACAGTGAAATTTTGTTGATAAAGAGCTTTGTGTTTACTTGTGATGTTTACCCCTAAGTATTTAAACTGATCTGCAATGATAAAAGGTAGGGTGTCTAATCTAATATTATATACTTGAGAATTCACTGGAAAGAGTACACTTTTATTCAGATTAATTCTGAGACCAGAGATCTTTTGAAATTCTGTAAGTGTTGTTAAGACTGCAGGCACAGAATTTTGTGGGTCTGATATATACAGTACCATATCATCTGCATATAGAGAAATTTTCTGTTCCAGTCCTTCTCTGATAATCCCATTTATCTAATCAGCCAGTGGTTCAATGGCGATTGCAAATAGCACTGGTGACAAGGGGCATCCTAGTCTGGTACCACATTCTAGTTTAAAGTAGTCTGAACAAATGTTGCTAATACAAACTGAAGCTTCTGGATTGGTATAGAGTAGTCTGATCCATGCACAAATGTTTGAGCCAAACCCAGATTTCTCTAATGTAGTGAAAAGGTATTTCCATTCAATCATGTCAAATGCTTTTTCTGCTTCCAATGATAATAATATTTCTGGGGTGTCTGACTTTCCTGGTGAGTATATTACATTAAACAGGCGTCGAAGATTGGAAGATAAGTGTCGACCCTTGATAAATCCAGTTTGATCTTGTGATATTACTGAGGGTAGCACTTTTTCCATCCTTCTAGCTATGATTTTTGAGAGTATCTTAACATCATTATTCAGAAGTGAAATTGGTCTGTATGATGCACATTGTAATAGGTCCTTATTTTGTTTAGGAAAGACGGTGATTAATGATTGGCGAAATGTTTGAGGTAGAATTTGATTGTCTCTAGCTTCTGTAAATGTTGCTAATAGGAGGAGAGCTAGCTGAGTGGAGAATTTCTTATAAAATTCTTCTGGGTTGCCATCAGGGCCTGCTGCTTTCCCGCCTTGAAGTGAATTTATAGCATCTAGTTGTTCTGATAGCGCCAGAGGTTTATCCAGTTCCTCCACACTAAAAGTATCTATTTGTGGTATCTGTAATGTATCCAGAAATGCATTAGATTGTGTGTTGTCTTCTTTAAACTCAGTAGAATATAAGGATTTATAGTTGTCTCTAAATGTGTGCATTATATTTTTATGGTCAATGATTTCATCTCTGTTTGTGTTGGTGATTACTGGGATTACATTGCGAACTTCTTGCTTATGGATTTGTTGAGCTAAAAGCTTATTAGCTTTCTCTCCATATTTATAGTAATGATGTCTTGATTTATAAATTAATTGTTCAGTTTTTTAGTTGTCAAGAGGTTGAGTTCTGAATGCAGTGCCTGCCTTTCCCTATGCAGAGCCTCGCTTGGACGCCTGGCATGTTCTTCATCTATTCTAGTAATTTCACTTCTTAGCTCTAATACTTTCTTGGTTTCTAATTTATTCCTATGGGAAAGATATGAAATAATCTGTCACCTCTTACTTTTAATATAGTCAGTATTGTCAGTTCATTTTTAATTATTTTCTTTTCTAGCCTTCTCAAAGTGTTCATTTCTCTGTTATTTGTCACATTAAAAATTATAGGAAATAAAATAGTAAGTGGTTTGTCAGCTTTGAAGAGAGTTTTACTTCGTTACTTGAAATGTAAGGTATATGGTGATTTTTTGGGGAAATGTAAAGCATTCATTTGTTAAAAAATAATGATTGTTAAATCATAAGATGATAAGTTTTATTTTCTCTTTAGCATGACTTTTCAAATATAAATTAGTCTGTCTAACATGGCAATGATTTTTATGTTACAGTTATAAAATATTGAACCAAATTCAAAGCCTTTAAATGAGAAAACAATGCAGACACTTCGTTGTTTTCACATATGTATGATCATTGTTTAAAGACATTGTATTGAATAGCGTTCATACAATATGTTCCTTGTTTGAAAACAAAAACAATGTCTGTTCACTTTTTGATCATGAATCAGTGATTTTTGTAAGAAAAATCCTTAAAATTGAAAACAGCAAAAATGTATTTGTTTATTTATGTACCTTGGCAGTACTTACATCCTTATGTTCAGTCTCATAATGTATTTGGTTTGCACAGGAGAAAATGTCCATTTAATAATTTTGCACAAATACATTCCTGTACTGTACACTCTGTACACTCAGTGTACTGTACACACTGATTGTTTTATCAGTATGTATTAGGCACAATATGAAAAAAGCACTTAAACATTAAGCTAATAAATAAATCTTGGCAATAAACTATACATAGAATCGATTAGATAATATAGAAGTTCTTTTCACTGGAGGCTACAGAAGGTGACTTGTGCATCTATGTATAATCCAAGTATACCATGTCATCTGACTGTCTTTTACTCACAATATTCTAATTTTAAAAAAGCATTTTGTTTATTTTATGATACTTTTAACATATTTGACAATAATGAATGACAATTTATTAGAGGGATAATTTGAATGTTCATAATGATACTTATATGCTTTTGGAGAGTTCCTTTGTTTTTAACAAAATATGAAAACATTTTTGTATTGGATGAAATATGAACATCTTTTGCTAAACCTAGTTGTACTGTTCTATTGAGTACAGTAAACCCCCAAAATTGTGAAAAACCATGAATTTTGGATGTGGTTAAAAAAATGCCTATTTTTATAGTTTAAACCCTAAATATTCCCCCAAAACACTTTAATTTAATTTCAAACTCAGCTTAATACATTACCTAAAAAAAAGAATGTAAAGGTAAACCTCTATACTGTACTATGTCTCCCGCAGTGCTAGAATGTAAAATACCGATGTTACTGCTATATGTACTGTAGTTCATGCAAGCGCGTTTTCATTGCAAGAAGCCTTAGAAGGTGCAGGGCGTTTCGACGGCATCTTGGGGCTTTAACCCTTAAACTGCCACATACTTGGGGTTTAATGCATCCCTGGACGCCAAATACTTTTTTTGCTGCACTTTAAGTAAATGTCACAATTCACAAAGAAAAAGTGAAATTTTAATAGAACACATTTTTTTTCCATGCAAAGAGCATCACAACTACTGCAACACTGATCATTTTACACACTGCTAATGAACTGTAAAAACTATTTAAAAAACTACTGGAACAATATGTACAAAGTGCAACTGACGCCATGGAAGAAATTAAGTAAATCACCGAGCCAACTGTGCTTGTACTGGCAGCACACAAACACACAGAGGTAAACGCTGATGCTGCCTCAATCCCAGAGACAGTGAGATTGCAGTGTGTCATGCTTGGGTCACAGAATTGTATAGAAACACAGGAGATTGTAGAGACAGGAACTTTATTCAAACACTTCAAACAAACAAACATGTCTCTTTCAGAAGTAAAATGAGCTCAGTATGCAGTTAGTTATCAATTAAAGAATAGACAAACATCATAGGGGAGCATAACCCCCAACAAGAGCAGAGGATGTCTGGGGGAGGAGAGAGAAACAAAGCAATCAGCCAAAAAGGATAGGTGCTGTTCAGGTTTTTAAGTCAGCTCCTGCGTGGTTGCAAATGGCACTGGGAAACGACTATAGCTGGTTGTGGCGGTTTAAGGGTTAAGAGGAACAAAACAGAAAACACAAGAACACTCAGCTGGAGATGCATCACAGTCAATCAGCAGCAAGGAGAAATGAATAACACTGTAGCGGTCCAGTGCCGCTAAGATTCACACTGTAATGAAGACGGTGATTTATTTATTTTTATGGAGGAGATTCCAGGGACGCACCTTGCCTTGACTCAACCCGCACACACTCACAAACAGAGAAAAAAATAAAGCAATCCATTAATCAAACAGCAAATAAAGAATGTAATGAAAACAAATGAAATAAATGAAAACAATGATATCACCCCTGTTCCTCTTACAGCGATTACACATTAAATACAACAAAGCACCAACAAAACACACACAGTAAATCATGAAAAACGGCAACAGATGAAATGTAATGATGAAAATAGATAGTCCAGAGATCTGCACGTTGGATGGGAATGTAAAGATAGTCCTATTGCTAGTTCCTGAAATGGTGAAGACGGGTTCAGGAGCGCTTCTTTCTTTGCAAGATGGCCATGAATCCACTTATAGTCCTCATGTACACAGGCAGACGGCAGGCAATGCAGACGCCAAACACGAAACGATC